>NC_069735.1:18384153-18436653 GCF_027358585.1 Pangasianodon hypophthalmus | reverse complement strand
CCTGTCTATCTGTTCACCTGTCTATCTGTTCACCTGTCTATCTGTTCACCTGTTTATCTTAGTCACCTGTCTATCTGTTCACCTGTCTATCTGTTCACCTGTTTAACTGTTCACCTGTCTATCTTAGTCACCTGTCTATCTGTTCGCCTGTATAACTGTTCTCCTGTTTAACTGTTCACCTGTCTATCTGTTCTCCTGTCTATCTGTTCACCTGTCTATCTGTTCACCTGTCTAACTGTTCACCTGTTTAACTGTTCACCTGTTTATCTGTTCACCTTTCTATCTGTTCTCCTTTCAAACTGTTCACCTGTTTAACTGTTCAGCTGTTTATCTTAGTCACCTGTCTATCTGTTCACCTGTCTATCTGTTCACCTGTCTATCTGTTCACCTGTTTAACTGTTCACCTGTCTATCTGTTCACCTGTCTATCTGTTCACCTGTTTAACTGTTCACCTGTCTATCTTAGTCACCTGTCTATCTGTTCACCTGTTTAACTGTTCACCTGTCTATCTGTTCACCTGTTTAACTGTTCACCTGTCTATCTGTTCACCTGTCTATCCGTTCACCTGTTTAACTGTTCACCTGTCTATCTGTTCACCTGTCTATCTGTTCACCTGTTTAACTGTTCACCTGTCTATCCGTTCACCTGTCTATCTGTTCAACTGTCTATCTGTTCACCTGTTTAACTGTTCACCTGTCTATCTGTTCAACTGTCTATCTGTTCACCTGTTTAACTGTTCAACTGTCTATCTGTTCTCCTGTCTATCTGTTCACCTGTCTAACTGTTCACCTGTCTATCTTAGTCACCTGTCTATCTGTTCACCTGTTTAACTGTTCACCTGTCTATCTGTTCACCTGTTTAACTGTTCACCTGTCTATCTGTTCACCTGTCTATCCGTTCACCTGTTTAACTGTTCACCTGTCTATCTGTTCACCTGTCTATCTGTTCTCCTTTCAAACTGTTCACCTGTTTAACTGTTCAGCTGTTTATCTTAGTCACCTGTCTATCTGTTCACCTGTCTATCTGTTCAGCTGTTTATCTTAGTCACCTGTCTATCTGTTCACCTGTCTATCTGTTCACCTGTTTAACTGTTCAACTGTCTATCTGTTCACCTGTCTATCTGTTCACCTGTTTAACTGTTCACCTGTCTATCTTAGTCACCTGTCTATCTGTTCACCTGTTTAACTGTTCACCTGTCTATCTGTTCACCTGTTTAACTGTTCACCTGTCTATCTGTTCACCTGTCTATCTGTTCACCTGTTTATCTTAGTCACCTGTCTATCTGTTCACCTGTCTATCTGTTCACCTGTTTAACTGTTCACCTGTCTATCTGTTCACCTGTCTATCTGTTCACCTGTTTAACTGTTCACCTGTCTATCTTAGTCACCTGTCTATCTGTTTGCCTGTATAACTGTTCTCCTGTTTAACTGTTCACCTGTCTAACTGTTCACCTGTCTAACTGTTCACCTGTCTAACTGTTCACCTGTCTATCTGTTCACCTGTCTATCTGTTCTCCTGTATAACTGTTCACCTGTCTATCTGTTCACCTGTCTATCTGTTCACCTGTCTATCTGTTCACCTGTTTATCTTAGTCACCTGTCTATCTGTTCACCTGTCTATCTGTTCACCTGTTTAACTGTTCACCTGTCTATCTTAGTCACCTGTCTATCTGTTCGCCTGTATAACTGTTCTCCTGTTTAACTGTTCACCTGTCTATCTGTTCACCTATCTATCTGTTCTCCTGTCTATCTGTTCACCTGTCTATCTGTTCACCTGTATAACTGTTCACCTGTCTATCTGTTCTCCTGTATAACTGTTCACCTGTCTATCTGTTCCCCTGTCTATCTGTTCACCTGTTTATCTTAGTCACCTGTCTATCTGTTCACCTGTCTATCTGTTCACCTGTTTAACTGTTCACCTGTCTATCTTAGTCACCTGTCTATCTGTTCGCCTGTATAACTGTTCTCCTGTTTAACTGTTCACCTGTCTATCTGTTCACCTATCTATCTGTTCTCCTGTCTATCTGTTCACCTGTCTATCTGTTCACCTGTCTAACTGTTCACCTGTTTAACTGTTCACCTGTTTATCTGTTCACCTGTCTATCTGTTCACCTGTCTATCTGTTCTCCTGTCTATCTGTTCACCTGTCTAACTGTTCACCTGTCTATCTGTTCTCCTGTCTATCTGTTCACCTGTCTAACTGTTCACCTGTCTATCTGTTCACCTGTCTAACTGTTCACCTGTCTATCTGTTCACCTGTTTAACTGTTCACCTGTCTATCTGTTCACCTGTCTATCTGTTCACCTGTCTATCTGTTCACCTGTCTATCTGTTCACCTGTTTAACTGTTCACCTGTCTATCTGTTCACCTGTCTATCTGTTCACCTGTTTAACTGTTCACCTGTCTATCTTAGTCACCTGTCTATCTGTTTGCCTGTATAACTGTTCACCTGTCTAACTGTTCACCTGTCTAACTGTTCACCTGTCTATCTGTTCACCTGTCTAACTGTTCACCTGTCTATCTGTTCTCCTGTCTATCTGTTCACCTGTATAACTGTTCACCTGTCTATCTGTTCTCCTGTTTAACTGTTCACCTGTCTATCTGTTCACCTGTCTATCTGTTCACCTGTCTATCTGTTCACCTGTTTATCTTAGTCACCTGTCTATCTGTTCACCTGTCTATCTGTTCACCTGTTTAACTGTTCACCTGTCTATCTTAGTCACCTGTCTATCTGTTCGCCTGTATAACTGTTCTCCTGTTTAACTGTTCACCTGTCTATCTGTTCTCCTGTCTATCTGTTCACCTGTCTATCTGTTCACCTGTCTAACTGTTCACCTGTTTAACTGTTCACCTGTTTATCTGTTCACCTTTCTATCTGTTCTCCTTTCAAACTGTTCACCTGTTTAACTGTTCAGCTGTTTATCTTAGTCACCTGTCTATCTGTTCACCTGTCTATCTGTTCACCTGTCTATCTGTTCACCTGTCTATCTGTTCTCCTTTCAAACTGTTCACCTGTTTAACTGTTCAGCTGTTTATCTTAGTCACCTGTCTATCTGTTCACCTGTTTAACTGTTCACCTGTCTATCCGTTCACCTGTTTAACTGTTCACCTGTCTATCTGTTCACCTGTTTAACTGTTCACATGTCTAACTGTTCACCTGTCTATCTGTTCACCTGTATAACTGTTCACCTATCTATCTGTTCACCTGTTTAACTGTTCACCTGTCTATCTGTTCACCTGTATAACTGTTCACCTGTCTATCTGTTCACCTGTCTATCTGTTCACCTGTTTAACTGTTCACCTGTCTATCTGTTCACCTGTGTATCTTTCTTTCTGTTTGTCTGAAGAAATAACACTATAAACCAGACTAGCAAGATTTAATAACAGATCAAGTTGCCACACACACACACACACACACACACACACACACACACACACACGCACGCACGCACACACACACACCCACACACACTCACACACACACACACACATGCACACACACACACACACACACACACACACACACACACACACACACTAGAATCTGAGAAATTTTCCTGTGAAACTTTGGGGTCTGTCTGAACTTGTTGGCTCCGCCCCCACAGAGAGCCAGCAGATTCCTGTGAGTGATTGGTTGGCAGAGGGGGGGTCAGGGCTGCTTTTCCCACACTCTGATTGGCTGATGACTCAGGCCTGCAGGTCTTCACCTTACCCACGGCAAGCATTTCAAAATTCAGAAGCAGAACGCGAGAGAGGAATAAGAAGCGAGCAATTAAGGAGAAGAGAAAGAGAGAGGACAAACAGGACGAGTGCGTGAGGAAATAAACTAATACGACATCGTCAGATCTTCCTACACACACACTCACACACACACTCACACACACACAGGTAACTGCTGCTACACAACACTGAGTGTCTGTTGCATTTGTGTGTAGGTTTCACTGATGTTTATGATGTTATCACGAGATCGTATCAGACAGACAGGTTTGAACCGTCGCTGAAGAACGTAAACTCTCTCTGAGATTTGTCTAAAAAACAAGGGACGTTAGAAGGCAGCCTAAAAATGCTCCCTACATAGGGGTAGTGATGATAGTCCGCAATAACGGTATCGTGTGTGTCGAATATCGCAATGTATCGTATAACCGCTTATTTACACACCTGTTTGTTTATTTTACCATCTGTTTTTATTCTTCATTTTCACTGATCAAGATTACTTTTAGATGTTTTATATATTGTACTTTTTAATAGAATTACTGCTTTAATAGACATATTATTAAAACTCCTATCAATCAGTTAGCATGTCGCTTTCACAGTGCTAGCTGGTGGTTGTTTATATTTAGCAATTTTTAGCAACATTAGCTGGCATAATTGTTTTAATTTACTATTACATTAATATCGCTTTTTAAAATGCGATTTAAGCTAATTAGCATATTGTTACATCCACAATGTCGGTGGCTTCAATTCAATAGCAACATTAACTAGCGTAACTGATTCAATTACACCTTTCGCTGTAAGCTGTCTTTGAGCAATTAGCGTAACAACACAGTTAGTTTAACTTCACTACTTGTTAGCAAATATTAACATTAATGCAGTTAGCATGGTTAGCATGATGACATTTTTAGGATGCTAACTTTGTTGTTATTCTGTTAGCATTGTTCAAGATTAGCGCTGTAACAGTTGAACCGTTAGCACTGTTTGTTTGTTCGTTGTTAGCAACGTTAACATCCATCAAATAGTGTAGTGTGACTTATATGATGCTAAGTGATTGTTAGCAACTTGTACTATTATTATTATTATTATTATTATTATTATTATTATTATTATTGTGCGTTATTAACTGAAGGCTGATGTGCAGGCATGAGTAATCGCTCCATTGCGTGGTGGCTCAGACGGATCGGCCTGCCGCAGTACACACAGACCCTGGAGAGAGAGTATTATGGGCTGGAGGTAGGCGTGGCTTCATTCACACGTCTCACACATACCATTTCAGTCAAAATGTCTGTTTAAGTAACAGAAGCTCTGTCTCCAATCACACACTACGCAATATATTCCTACCCTACACACTACGTCACGTAGCTCCGCCCCCTCAGGGGTGTGTGAGTGTTCTGTGTGTCTGTGCTTTAATTCTTTATTTCTACACAATAAAGCGTGTCTGTACTTTAAATCTTTATTTCTACACAATAAAGTGTGTCTGTACTTTAATTCTTTATTTCTACACAATAGAGTGTCTGCACTTTAATTCTTTATTTCTACACAATAGAGAGTGTCTGCACTTTAATTCTTTATTTCTACACAATAGAGTGTCTGCACTTTAATTCTTTATTTCTACACAATAGAGAGTGTCTGCACTTTAATTCTTTATTTCTACACAATAGAGAGTGTCTGCACTTTAATTCTTTATTTCTACACAATAAAGCGTGTCTGTACTTTAATTCTTTATTTCTACACAATAAAGCGTGTCTGTACTTTAATTCTTTATTTCTACACAATAAAGCGTGTCTGTACTTTAATTCTTTATTTCTACACAATAGAGAGTGTCTGCACTTTAATTCTTTATTTCTACACAATAAAGTGTGTCTGTACTTTAATTCTTTATTTCTACACAATAAAGTGTGTCTGCACTTTAATTCTTTATTTCTACACAATAAAGTGTGTCTGTACTTTAAATCTTTATTTCTACACAATAAAGTGTGTCTGTACTTTAATTCTTTATTTCTACACAATAAAGAGTGTCTGTACTTTAATTCTTTATTTCTACACTTTATTTCTACCCCATGAAGTGTGTCTTTATCTTCAGTAGTGCACTACGTCTCACACTACCGCACTAACTGAGCACGATATGAGACGCAGCTGATTTTATCTCCTAATGAGACGTTTACAAAATGGCAGAAATTGACCCCAGCATTTTCCTGTTTCCTCTTTCTGACAGTAATAGGGTTAATAGGGAGGCTTAGGAAAAGCTTCTGTTCCTCTGCTGCCATCCTTCTGAACTCTGTGCTAATGCTAACTCACCCAAACAACAACAACAACAACAACAACAAAACAAGCTTGCTCTGTTTGCACAAAGACTATTTACTGCTATTACTCACTATTTACTGCTGCGGTCCGTAATCTTGCACTTTACTTCTGCTGTAAATGCTTTGTTTAACTTGTCAGAAGTGAAGTGAAGTGAAGTGATTTATTGCTGTTTGCATTTGTGGTCAGAGGATAACTGCATTTCATTGTCTCTGTATGTGTTCACTGCTCAGGAACAACAACGCTGCATCTCAACTTATCTCTCATCTCATAAAAGTTTATTATTTACAGCACAGTGTGGGTTATACCACCTGTCTGTCTGTCTGTCTGTCTCTCTGTCTCTTTATCTGTTTATCTGCCTGTCTGTCTGTCTCTTTATCTCTTTATCTGTTTATCTGTCTGTCTGTCTCTTTATCTCTTTATCTGTTTATCTGTCTGTCTGTCTCTTTATCTCTTTATCTGTTTATCTGTCTGTCTGTCTCTTTATCTCTTTATCTGTCTGTCTGTCTGTCTGTCTGTCTGTCTCTTTATCTGTTTATCTGTCTGTCTGTCTCTTTATCTCTTTATCTGTCTGTCTGTCTGTCTGTCTGTCTGTCTCTTTATCTGTTTATCTGTCTGTCTGTCTGTCTGTCTCTCTGTCTCTTTATCTGTTTATCTGCCTGTCTGTCTGTCTCTTTATCTCTTTATCTGTCTGTCTGTCTGTCTCTTTATCTGTTTATCTGTCTGTCTGTCTGTCTCTTTATCTGTTTATCTGCCTGTCTGTCTGTCTCTTTATCTCTTTATCTGTTTATCTGTCTGTCTGTCTCTTTATCTCTTTATCTGTTTATCTGTCTGTCTGTCTCTTTATCTCTTTATCTGTTTATCTGTCTGTCTGTCTCTTTATCTCTTTATCTGTCTGTCTGTCTGTCTCTTTATCTGTTTATCTGTCTGTCTGTCTGTCTGTCTCTCTGTCTCTTTATCTGTTTATCTGCCTGTCTGTCTGTCTCTTTATCTCTTTATCTGTTTATCTGTCTGTCTGTCTCTTTATCTCTTTATCTGTTTATCTGTCTGTCTGTCTGTCTGTCTCTTTATCTGTTTGATTATCTGTCTGTCTGTCTGTCTCTTTATCTGTTTATCTGTCTGTCTGTCTGTCTCTTTATCTGTTTATCTGTCTGTCTGTCTGTCTCTTTATCTGTTTATCTGTCTGTCTGTCTGTCTCTTTATCTGTTTATCTGTTTATCTGTCTCTCTGTCTGTTTATCTGTCTGTCTGTCTGTCTCTTTATCTGTTTATCTGTCTGTCTGTCTGTCTCTTTATCTGTTTATCTGTCTGTCTGTCTCTCTGTCTGTTTATCTGTCTGTCTGTCTGTCTCTTTATCTGTTTATCTGTCTGTCTGTCTGTCTGTCTCTTTATCTGTTTGATTATCTGTCTGTCTGTCTGTCTCTTTATCTGTTTATCTGTCTGTCTGTCTCTCTGTCTCTTTATCTGTTTATCTGTCTGTCTCTTTATCTGTTTATCTGTCTGTCTCTTTATCTGTTTATCTGTCTGTCTGTCTCTTTACCTGTCTGTCTGTCTCTATCTGTTTGATTATCTGTCTGTCTGTCTGTCTGTCTGTCTCTTTATCTGTTTGATTATCTGTCTGTCTGTGTGTCTCTTTATCTGCCTGTCTGTCTGTCTCTTTATCTGTTTGATTATCTGTCTGTCTGTCTGTCTCTTTATCTGTTTATCTGTCTGTCTGTCTCTTTATCTGTTTATCTGTTTATCTGTCTGTCTGTCTCTCTGTCTCTTTATCTGTTTATCTGTCTGTCTCTTTATCTGTTTATCTGTCTGTGTGTCTGTCTGTCTCTTTATCTGTTTATCTGTCTGTCTGTCTGTCTCTATCTGTTTGATTATCTGTCTGTCTGTCTGTCTGTCTCTTTATCTGTTTATCTGTCTGTCTGTCTGTCTGTCTCTTTATCTGTTTGTCTGTTTAAATATATGTTTATCTGATTATTTGTCAGTCAGTCTGTTTATCGGTGAATCTATTTGTCTTTTTATGCATCTGTCTGTCTAATAATCTGTCTGTGTGTGTTGTTCTTTGTATGCCTGTTTCTATAAATCCTTAATGTTTCTCATGTTCTCATAATTTTGTTTCCGTGTGTATGTGTGTGTGTGTGTGTGTGTGTGTGTGTGTGTGCAGGGTCTGTTGATGGTGACTGATGGTGACCTGATGTCGATGGGTGTTGAAGATGCTGATCACAGAGAGACCATATTAACTAATCTCCAAAAACACCAGCAGAGCTTACAGCCAGGTATACACACACACACACACACACACACACACACACAACACGCTGTCAGAGTGAAGATCAGACTCATCCGAGAGCTGAAGATCAGAACCGCAGTCGGTTGAGGATTGCACAGGACAGCGCTAAAACAATGTCATTTTTATCTGTAATAAAAACGTTTAAAAGTAATAGCTGTGTTTGTACATGATATATTTAATCACAGGAATTACAGCAGGCCTGATTTCCTTTTTATCACTCCGTATCTGGAGTCTGTAGTTTTGTGTGTGAATGAAACAATTTAATAAAAATCTGATGAGGCAGATTCTTCTGTTAAAATCCACATTAGAATAAATTTTTTAATGTCATTGCAGCTAAAGTTGAATCTGATACAGCGTTGTGGTGGTTCTTCTAACAGAAATCTGAAAGAAATCTTTTTTGCTAAAACAATTTGTGTGATTTGATATTATTTTGATATTATAATATATAATATTTTCTAAATATTATTTTGTCCTAATTTCATTGGTCATATGTTCCCACGAAATCTAACATCCTAAGCCTTTATAGGCTACAGGAAACTTTACGGTTTAATTTTAGAAAGTTACGTTTGAATTGTTATGGGCCCGTGACAGCCATTTTGTTGTGGCAATGTGTGTGTGTGTGTGTGTGTGTGTGTGTGTGTGGCATTTGAGGTTTCTTTTCAAATCCTCGCCCACTCTGTTTTTCCCAGGTTCACCCACTGTTCAATTTCTGGCCTCGCCACTGACACACACAGAGCGTTTCCAGGCCAGAGGGAAGAAAGTTAGCAGGAAGTTCTCGCTCAGTTCATCTGACCTATTTCGCCAGAGCATCGTTCCACGCTTCAGTCGCCGTGACAACCATACCCTCTCTATCTCCTGCTCCAATCTTCACCCACTCGATGATCGGCGTCACACCATCAGCATCAAACCCAAACACAGGTAGAGTCCAAGTCTCCATTCTTTCTACACTGCTTAACTCTGACCAATCAGAACAGAGCAGACTCTGACCAATTACACTTGTAATTAATAATTAAAATTATTTACCTTTATTTTTGGTCTGTAAAAACAATACTAAATAATTAATTAAAACAATTCAATAAAAAAATCTAAAATGAATGAATGAATAAAATGGCAATAATATAAAAATGTATAAACAATTTCCAATAATAAAGAAATAAATTAGCATATAAATTAGATGTAAATCAGCTAATATTGTTATCGGGTGTAATGGCGCCCCCTGGTGGCTGCTCTCTCTCTGTCTCTCTCTCTCTCTCTCTCTCTCTCTCTGTGTGTGTGGGTGTGTGTGTGTGTGTGTGTGTGTGAAGAGAATTTGGAACAAGCCCACACACACACACACACACACACACACTAGGATGACAGATCCTCTCAGGGATGGGCGTGGCTGCTGGAAACTGTGATTTTAAAGCACCTGAATGAAACTTTAGTCATTTTAATTTCACACTTTGTGAACTGCACTCCTGTAATCTCTCTCGCCATTGCCTATTTTCCTCTGGACCACTGACACACACTTCCTCATATCCGCTACTGTGCTGATAAGCCACGCTACAGTTGTGCAATACGGGTTGCCAGATTGTGAGTTTTTACACTCAGGCCTAAAAAAGCAGGGCCTCAGGCTTCTGTCTGTCTAACAGTTAAAGTGCACTACATGTGCACCCTACCCAGAGTCCTGTTAGAGGATGTCTTCCATTATGTGTGATATAATAACTGCTTTTAAAGCTTTTTTAGTGTAATGTATGTTTATGTGGTCTTTCAGGAGCCCACTGTGTTAGTCAGTGCATGTATACTCCTTATAGAAGTGCATATATAGCGTTTTATACAAAAGTCGTACTTCATTTTTTTCCTGAAAGTTTTAGAACAAAAGCTATTTATAAATTACTGAAATAGTTTAGGAGCTTCACTGGTTGTTTGCACACTTGTGGGTTTTTGTTTCGGACTCAGTTTGTTAGCTCGCTGTGGTTAGTTCACACAGATGTTCCTGCATCATGACATGCCACGCATCCAAGAAGTCCACAGCTTGAGTGATGGCACCACAGGAAAATAATAAAAACTAGCAAACATTAATCTCATGCCTACCATCCAGAACAGATCCACAGTTCAGAAGTAACTTTTCTACGTGAAGGCAAATCTGGGATTATGAGCCTCACCAAAAAACAAGCCCACAATCGGTCCTGAGTATTCGGACCAAGTGTTAAAAACATATAGATCCACTCGGATCCTTTTCTAAAAGGGAACTTCTCTGGTTCTCTGATTTATGCTTAAATTATTATTATGAGTGTTTAGACAAGAAATTTGTTATTCATGGACATCATGTAAATTCAGTAAAACGTTTGTATCCTACTCGTGCTCCTGAGTGTGTGTAAATTTACTCATAAGAAGACTCGCTAATGTAAACCTCGACCTGATGGACTTCAGATCCTATAATCTGCAGGGATTCCTGCACTTTTCTCTCTGGAATATTCTGTGCAGTTTAAACTGTTTGTGTTTATGACGCTTTTATCCAGAGCGACTGATAGAAGAGCTTTAGAGTCTCGATCAGAAACACGTCCTCATGCTAGTTCACTCGCTCAGGGACTCAGAGCTCCGTCCACAACATTTACTCAAAACCAGACGCTTTATTTTATTAACATTAAATAAAGAAAATAAAAATAAAGAAAGTGAGCCAACACACACATAAATTAAGACGAATACAATTAATCATTCAGTTATGATAAAGGAAATGGCGGTGTATAAACGGAGGACGGGCCGCTCTGTAACAAACGCCTCAGCTGACGGAGGATTTAGTGCTCGCTTATTATTATTATTAAATATTATTAAATATATTTAGTGGCATAGATGTGAATCAAAATCATTTCTACTTGTGTTTTTCAGCCTTTACGCTCATGATCGCTCATTTTTTAGCGGCATAGAAGTGAATCAAAATACTTTCGACTTCTGTTTTTCAGTCTTTACCCTGATCACTCATTTCATGCTCCCAGCTGTCTGTGTGCTTTACCTTTTATGGAGTTTTGTGGGCGTCACTAAATGCAAATGAGCTGTGTCAGGAACGCACTGTGCACTTTATGGATGCGAGTACGAAGAAAATAAGCATTTCTGAAACTTTTGCGGAAAATTGTAGTTCGGTTTGACTTCCCAAACATTTACATGTGACTTCACTAAAAGGTGGATAAATGATTTCAGTATTAAATCTTGATATAATAATCAAACCATTTGAGATTCATACTCACCAATTTACCCCTTATTTAAGTGCACTATGTAGGATAATATACACTAATTGGGGTTAAAGTCCTTACTCCATACATAAGTGAGCCATTTAGGATTGACCCTGCAGATTCCTGTGTGTGTGTGTGTGTGTGTGTGTGTGTGGAGACTATGACTTAAACTCCAGCCACCTTTTTTCACTTAGTGTCTTTGGTGAGGTTTGAGCCATGCTTGTGCGGGCAGCTGGTGGATCCAATCTGGCAACCCTGAGTAAGGGGGGCAATAAAAGTCGGCAGTGTGGTGGAGTGAAGCCGCCTGTAGGCACATAGTCAAGCTGCCACAAGTCTGAGGCGTGGACATGCTCGCTCAGGCCGAGAGCGCGAGCGCGCCGAGTCTCCGAGCTCAGACAGGTAGGGGGAAGACAGGAATCCGGGGAATGTGAGACAGGCAGAGGGACGAGGTTAGGCTCTGAGAGGACATGGACACTCCTGTTTGTGACTTTGCTGTATTTCTATCTGGACTTGTTGTGTGGATAATGTGTGAACTCTAACACGGCTGTGTGTGTGTGTGAGACGGTGTTCAGGTGAGTTCTGTCTTGTCACTGTGTCTTTTTCGTTACTGACCGTGTGTGTTGATTGTGTTGAACCTGCAGAAACACTGTTAATGATTGGCCTGAAGTAGAGCTGCAACACAGTAAAACACAGCAGAATTAACACTGACAGCGCAGAACTGTGTTCATTATTACAGCTGTAATGTTAGTGCGCTTATAGTGTGTCATTAACACCTACTGTAACAGCTGGACTGTCCTGAAGAAGAGCCGCAGGACAAACCTGACTGAATACACAACACTAACACCTACAGTACTGAATTAACACATACACTAACACCTACAGTACTGAATTAACACATACACGAAGGGATACAGTACTGAATTAACACATACACTAACAGATACAGTACTGAATTAACACATACACGAAGGGATACAGTACTGAATTAACACATACACGAAGGGATACAGTACTGAATTAACACATACACTAACAGATACAGTACTGAATTAACACATACACGAAGGGATACAGTACTGAATTAACACATACACTAACACCTACAGTACTGAATTAACACACACACTAACACATACAGAGTTGAATTAACACACACACTAACACATACAGTGTTGAATTAACACACACACTAACACATACAGAGTTGAATTAACACACACACTAACAGATACAGAGTTGAATTAACACACACACTAACACATACAGAGTTGAAGATACGGAGTTGAATTAACACACACACTAACAGTTACAGAGTTTAATTAACACACACACTAACAGATACAGAGTTGAATTAACACACACTAACACATACAGTGTTGAATTAACACACACTAACACATACAGTGTTGAATTAACACACACACTAACAGATACAGTGTTGAATTAACACACACACTAACAGATACAGAGTTTAATTAACACACACACTAACACATACAGTGTTGAATTAACACACACACTAACAGATACAGTGTTGAATTAACACATACACTAACAGATACAGAGTTGAATTAACACATACACTAACACATACAGAGTTGAATTAACACACACACTAACACATACAGTGTTGAATTAACACACAGTAACAGATACAGTGTTGAATTAACACATACACTAACACATACAGAGTTGAATTAACACACACACTAACACATACAGTGTTGAATTAACACACACACTAACAGATACAGTGTTGAATTAACACATACACTAACAGATACAGAGTTGAATTAACACACACACTAACAGATACAGAGTTGAATTAACACATACACTAACAGATACAGAGTTGAATTAACACACACTAACACATACAGTGTTGAATTAACACACACACTAACAGATACAGTGTTGAATTAACACACACACTAACAGATACAGAGTTGAATTAACACATACACTAACAGATACAGTGTTGAATTAACACATACACTAACAGATACAGAGTTGAATTAACACACACTAACACATACAGTGTTGAATTAACACACACACTAACAGATACAGTGTTGAATTAACACACACACTAACAGATACAGTGTTGAATTAACACACACACTAACAGATACAGTGTTGAATTAACACATACACTAACAGATACAGAGTTGAATTAACACACACTAACACATACAGTGTTGAATTAACACACACACTAACAGATACAGTGTTGAATTAACACACACACTAACAGATACAGAGTTGAATTAACACATACACTAACAGATACAGTGTTGAATTAACACACACACTAACAGATACAGAGTTGAATTAACACACACACTAACACATACAGTGTTGAATTAACACACACACTAACAGATACAGTGTTGAATTAACACACACACTAACAGATACAGAGTTTAATTAACACACACACTAACAGATACAGAGTTGAATTAACACACACACTAACACATACAGTGTTGAATTAACATTTATAACAACTGATAAACTGTTGAATTAACACACATACAGATACGGAGTTGCATTAACACATACACTAACAGTTACAGTGTTGAATTAACACATACAATCGTGGATACAGAGTTGAATTAACACTAACAGATACAGAGTTGAATTAACACTAACAGGTACAGAGTTTAAGACACAGAGTTGAATTAACACATAGACTAACAGATAGAGAGTTGTATTAACATGTAGACTACCAGACACAGTGCTGAATTAACACCTACAGTCAGTTATATTCAGTGCACTCTATATACAAGAGGAAGCCATGCAGATTCTACATCTGACCTGCTTATAGTCCCTGTATAAGTGCACTGAAGGGGAAATGATATAAGGCATAAGCCATTTGGGATGGACACTGTGTTTCCTTTTCCTTTTCGGATGTTCAGAGAGGGAAGGAAGTATCTTAACACCACTTCTGCAGTGTTCCTGAGTGTGTGTGTGTGTGTGTGTGTGTGTGTGTGAGAAAGACCTTCAGCATTCCTCATTAAATGTATTTCCAATAGCCAATGAACTTCCTGTTTAAACAAAGGTAGCTTGGCAGTAGCATATCACTGCGTTTACTTTATTCACATCTATCAAACAGCTGCATCAGGGCGTATACTTTTAACAATAGCTCCTACTTTCATGTGTTTTACAGCAAGAGGAAGAGTGTCGGAGTCTTCATCACACAGGTGAGCCATGTCCTATATCACACTTCTCATTAAAGCTGTTACAGAAATGTCTAGTGTGAATGATTAAACCTGGTTTTAATTCATTCCAAGTAGTATTAACTCGGTATTGCAGATATATTTGCATTTACAGTGGAGGATATTAAAGGCATAACATCATTCCAAATGTTATTAATAATGTTGTTGCTCAGCTTCAGCATTTACGGCTGAATTCATCACTCGCATGTATCATACAACCGTTTGGAATCCATTGTGTCATTAACCAATCTTGACTACTAGGTACTGACATGGAGGTTCTCCTTGGGTTCCTCTTGCTCTTCTCATTTTTCATCAAATCTGAAATTATACAATTTCCTTGCAGTGACTTACACATGAACCCAATGATACTAACCTTAAGATCTTAGCGTATTATTCAGTTAATTAGCTTAAGAAAAAACTAAATTAGCTTTTTATAATTATAATATTTTTATAATTCTAATGTTTGTTTAAAGAAACACTTTTTATATAGTGTTATTTCTGTGCTGTTTTAAAATTATTGAAAATCTCGCGTGTTCTTTTTGGGCCACAAGGACATGAACTTCTTTGCTCTTTTTTTGTTCTTCGAATAATTTCAACATGTTATTTAGGTGTTTTCGAGCCGTAAGGACATGGACTCTCTGAAGAAAGAACTGGAAGAGGAGCTTAAACTCAGCACTGACGATATCAGGAGTCATGCCTGGTATCACGGGCAGCTACAGAGAGAGGTGTGTGTGTGTGTGTGTGTGTGTGTGTGTACTGACATTGTTACAAGAGGTGGGTGTGCTATGGCAAGGCTAGGGCAAGGTCTGTGTGTGTTTATTAACTTTGCATGCGTGTGTGTGTGTGTGTGTGTATATCAGTGGAGGGTGGAGTGAGTGTGTGACAATAAAGTCGGCTTCACTGAGGTGTGTGTGTGTGTGTGTGTGTGTGTGTGTGTGTGTGTGTGTGTAGGCAGCAGAGGAGCTGTTGAAAAATGACGGGGATTTCTTGGTGCGAGACTCTAGCACGAGTGGCGGTGACTATGTCCTGAGCTGCATGTGGAAAAAGCAGTACATGCACTTCAAAATCATCCGCATTGTCCTCCGGCCAAAACAGGTACACCTACAGTTCTCCTACCCAAACTGATACACCTACAGTTCTCCTACCCAAACAGGTGCACCTACAGTTCTCCTACCCAAACTGATACACCTGCAGTTCTCCTACCCAAACTGATACACCTACAGTTCTCCTACCCAAACAGGTACACCTACAGTTCTCCTACCCAAACAGGTACACCTACAGTTCTCCTACCCAAACTGATACACCTACAGTTCTCCTACCCAAACTGATACACCTACAGTTCTCCTACCCAAACAGGTACACCTACAGTTCTTCTACCCAAACAGGTGCACCTACAGTTCTCCTACCCAAACTGATACACCTGCAGTTCTCCTACCCAAACTGATACACCTACAGTTCTCCTACCCAAACTGATACACCTACAGTTCTCCTACCCAAACAGATACACCTACAGTTCTCCTACCCAAACTGATACACCTACAGTTCTCCTACCCAAACTGATACACCTACAGTTCTTCTACCCAAACAGGTGCACCTACAGTTCTCCTACCCAAACTGATACACCTACAGTTCTTCTACCCAAACAGGTGCACCTACAGTTCTCCTACCCAAACAGGTGCACCTACAGTTCTCCTACCCAAACAGGTACACCTACAGTTCTCCTACCCAAACAGGTACACCTACAGTTCTCCTACCCAAACATGTACAGCCACAGATTTAAAGGTATATTCATGTATACTCAAATGAGTACACCAACAATTCACTGGCCAAAACAGATACAGTAATCTGGTCACAATAATCTGGCCCAAACAAGTACACCCAAATTCCCTGTACAGACAGATAGATCAACAGTTCTCTGGCCCAAGCAGGTAAACTCATATATTTCTTGGTTAAACTGGCATGTGTACTTATACGTGGCCCAAACAGCCACAGTCCTCAGCTCCCAAGAGGATTGCACATGTGTTTCTGACCCAAACAAGTACACCCACAAATCTTTAACCCAAACAATTACATACATCATAATCTGACCCAAACAAGTGAGCCAACAATTCAATGGCTCAACAGCTAAACTCCTATATTTATTTTTTAAACAAGTTTATTCACATATCTATGGCCCAAACAGGTACACCCACAAATATTTGACTCAAAAAGAGTGCTCCCACAATTCTCTGGGCCAAACAGGTAGACTCTGGCTCAACTAGATGCAAATTGGCTCACACAGGTATGGTCACTATCTGCTCCAAAACTCATTCTTGCTCATCCTTCAGTCATCAAGACCATTGTGAATTTCATCAGGTGTCTTGAAACAGGCCTAAACATGTATGCCCATGTAGCTCCATCCAATCCGTGTACACTCACATATTTCCACCCTAAAGATCTACACTCATATACACTATCTCTGGCCCAAACAGGAACGCCCACATGTCTACACTCTAATTTAACACTTCTGTTTTGACTCATTTGTTAGTCACAGAGTCTGTTGTGAGTTTCCTTGGATTAGAGCAGGTGAGGTTGTACACTGTGCAAGGCAGTAGTCAGACAGGAGTGTAGTTAGGAAACACTGAGGTAAAGAGGAAGTAAAGCCCCAAACAACAAACACCAACAAGAAAACACTGAGTTGCATCCATATTAGAAGGGTAGTGTATTTATGCTTGCCTTAAAAAAGGTACTAAAGTATTCCAAAACTGCTTTTAAACTCACCCTGGTTGACTTGCTCACTCCACCTCCTCTTGGTTGAAGGTGAAGACACCCAGGTGTCAATCAGGTGTGTTGGGCGCAGGAAAAACAATAATATGGACCAGGGGTCAGGGTTGCGAACCTCTGGTCTATTTAGATGACTGCATAACAGATATGAGAATTGTATGTGTTTCTACTTGTGTGTGTATGTGTGTGTGTGTGTGTGTGTGTAGGGTTACTCAAGGGAGCTGTTTCAGTTTGAGAATGATCAGTTCGACAATATTGCCGCTCTGGTGCGCTTCCATGTAGGCGGACGTCGGCCAATATCACAGGCTTCCGGAGCTGTCATCACTCACCCAGTCACACGCACCCTTCCTCTGCGGGTCATCAATGAGCGCCAGGCAGTGAGGTCGTCAAGCACAAGCTCTGCAACAGCACCACACTTGTCAGGAGAGAAGGGCAAGAGGCGGAGCTTGAGCTCCACACATATGGACATGCTTCAGTTCAACAGTTACAACCTGCTCAGGTATGTTTTTAAAGGTGGTCTAAGGGGTGTGAAATCTGTGTTTTATGTTACAGTAAGCATGTATTGTCAACATCAAAGTATTTTGTGTTGCTATGGAAACCATGTAAGCAACACTGAATATTTTTAACATCAGTCTGTTTTATTTCATTGACTCAGCTAGCTCATGTTAATTGGTGTTAGTTAGCGTTAGTAACATAACTAGCTGATGTGTCTGAAATAGTGTAATAATGTTTAGTTTGCTTAGTGTGTAATAATGTTTAGTGTGTGTGTGTGTGTAGGAGTGGCAGTCAACCTGCTAATCTAGAGACAGTAGGAAGACCATCACTACAGTCAGCACAATCAGATAGCAACCTTCGACCAGGTACACACACACACACACACACACACACACACACACACACACACACAGACACATTCTGTTTAACCTGATCTCCTCTTGTTTCAGCTGTACCCCAGAGCACTCCAGCGCAGGATCCTCTCTCCCCGGTGTTCCGTACAGGCAGCGATCCTTTACTCAGCCCTGGCTCCACCCACTCACACAATCCCAGCCAATTAGCGGCAGGAGGCTGCACACTCCGGGGTTCTGATGGACAGCTGCATTCTCGGGCTCCACCCAAACCAATCAGAGTTTCCACCCTGTTTCCAGCAAACTCACCGACCATACCACGGATCGAGGTCAACCCTGCCTCCCTCTACGATGAACTTGTGCCTCAGGTGTGTATGTGTGTGTGTGTGTGTGTGTGTGTGTGTGTGATTTTTAATTCTTTTAATCCTTTAAATTCTGTAACTAAACATAGCAATGTTTCTGCATGACCTTTGACTTTTGAACCCCAGATCCCTCAGTCAATGATGCCCAAAGGTCCAGCAGCTCGTCTCCGTGCTCAAGAGAAATGGACCAGCCGGGCGCGTATCACCGAGACTAGCTTTGCTTTTCTTGAGGCACAGAGAGATGAGGAAGAGCAAGAGGCAGAGGTGGAGAAGAAGGAGAGAGACAGAGTGACGGAGGTAGCGAGAAATGGAGATGACTGGCGATTCCTCCATCCGGAGACAGAGACAACCTCATCCTTTCGCCTGGATGCATTCCGCTCACTGCTGCTGCCCGACAACAACCGGCCGCTGGAGCAGAGCGTACTACACTCCCTCAAAGAGCTGTTCGCTCGCACTGATGTTAACACCACAGCTCTGCACATGCTCAGTGTGGATTGCCAGGTGACACTTCACACACACACACACACAAACACACACTTGTCTCCACACTAAGGACCAATCTTCTGAGTCTACAACTAAATAGGTATGCATCAGCATTTCCATCACTACAAAAACTTCTTCACCTACTTATTTTTAATGCGAGGCTGTTGGCAACAGATATAACCCCAAGAAACCAACCCGCCCATCTTTGAGTAAAAAACTTCAAAACTTTTGTGGTTGTGACATTATGATCGCTTCCAATTTGGCCAATGAAATCACAAAACGACCCTACAAAGGCACCAAAGCAAACCAAAGCTAATGGGTTTAAAGTGGTTAGCTATGATATTCTCTTGAAGTACATGTATGTCTAAGCACCTTCAAATTTGTTCAAAAATAGATTCCAAAATATCCAAAAAGTCCTTCCAAAAATATTTTGATATATTTGTTACAACGAAGCAAATGTCACTTGTTAATCCATGTTTTCAAGCCAACGTTCAAGTGGTTAAATTCATGAGAACACTGTTGCTAGGCAACTGCATGCCAAGCTAATAACTATAGGCCTCAGCATACTTGATGAGGAGACGATGTCTGAGAGGGTTACACAAAGACGAAACTACATTTGCAAACTTACAAGCTTGCATACTCTCTGTGGTTTTGTATTGGCTGTCAAGTATGAATGCTCCAATCACAGGCTTTGTTGCATAGTGCGTTTTCCATGGAGTTAACACAGCTTCATGTATGCAACATGGTGTGTGAAGGCTCTGAACCAGGTCTGTTTGCTCTGCAATTCATAACGCCCAGCCGAAGGATTTATGAAAGCCAGCCAAACGTCGTCTCCACATGAAGTTGAGAAATATTGCATCATGAATCAGGAGTACCACAGAAGTAGGCAGTTCATATGGTATCTTCTCATAAACGCTCTGATTAAACATGCTTACATCCTTGGATTAACTCTTATCTACTGGAAAAAACTATTATATTATTTTTTTCATTGACTTTCAAACTCCAAAATGGCTATCTGTAGAAAACCGCTGTCCTGTCGTGGCCTCTGAAATGGCACAGTTGAATATCATTACCATGGGCAGAGAAAATTCCTGATTAACTGGGAGTTAATCTAAATCATTGCTCCTCAGGTGGCACGTGTGACGGGTGTGACGGAGGAGCAAAAGAGGATGATGGGAGTGAACTCAGGACTGGAGCTCATCACTCTGCCACATGGGAGCCAGCTCAGACAGGACCTGCTGGAGAGACATCACCTGTTAGCACTGGGCGTGGCCGTGGACGTGCTAGGCTGTACCAGCTCGGTCAATCAGAGAGCGCTGGTGCTCCATAAGGCCATCCAGCTGGCCCAGGCTCTGCGCTCTACTGCTCACGACCTCTACGCCTTCAGTGCCATCATGAAGGCCCTTGAGCTGCCGCAGGTTAGAGTGCAAAGGTCAAAGGTCACACATGGCGCACCATGAAGGTTTACAAGTCCAGAACTAGTGTGAGAATCGAGTTCAGAATCGAGTTTAGCAGGGTTTTCCTGACTGTCTACACTCACACAGACACAAACTCTCTTGTTTTGCTAATCTTTGTCTTTGCTATCACCAACCTAGCTGAAAGTTCATATCATCATAAAGATGTTTGTTCCCTGCAAACAGCTAAGTACTTTGCTACACAAACGTTTCAGAAATAACAGACGAGGTTTCCCATTCCATTCCCATTTCCCATTCTACAGATTCGTTACCCTACAGCAGGGGTGTCCAAAGTCCAGCCCCAGGGACAAATGTGTCCCGCAGACAGACGTTAACTGTCCCATGGCTTCTCAGTTAGAATGTATGATTGGTGGCCCAACATGTCACAAATTTTCCATTTTACAAACTATTTCCTCAAACACTGTTGTTTGAGTCACAGCCCATTTACAGCTTCATAATGTGTCTTAGCATTAGCATTTTTACTTTTATTCGGCAGACCCCCTTATCCAGAGCAACTTATATTCATCTCATTTATACAGCTGAGCAGTTGAGGGTTAAGGATCTTGCTCCAGGACCCAGCAATGACGACTTGGCAGTCTCACAACCTTCTTATCAGAAGTGCAAGGTCTTAACCACTGAGCTGTGTATATGTGTGTGTAACCTGTAGTGTGTGTGTTTGTGTATGTGTGTAGCTGACCCGGTTGGAGATGACATGGCGAGTGTTGAGGAGGAACCACACGGAGAGTGCTGTGATGTTTGAGAAAACCCTGAAGCCCTTCATGAAGGCACTCAATGAGGGTGATGGTGTGTGTGTGTGTCTCTTCATTTTTTTTCTGATCAGCCAAGTGCAGTAGTGGTCATGTGACTTCACCATTAAACTTTCATTTTATTTCTTCTACAATTAGCATGAAGCACTTTAACATTATCTAACCTTGCCAGCTAGCTAGTTACATTTCTAGCAGTAGCTATCTGAGATTACATAATGAGCTGAGCTGGCTAACAAGCTAGCTAACACTGGGATAACTTTTATATTGTGTACCATCTACAACCACTAATTCACACTAATCAGTACATCCAGTGAAAACAAACGCAAGGTTGCGATTGATTGATCAAAATTAATTTATAGGAGTAACCTGGTGGTTTTTATCCTAATATTTATTCATCATATTTATTAATACCTACTGATACACAACTACCACCTGATCCCACAGGTGTAAGTACTACAGAAAAGAAAAAACACCACCGTTATTGCTAATGCTCTGTGGTAAATTCAGGGTCATCAATCCGTAGAGCACGGTTCGAATGTGAACTCGGCAAAATGTTTCAGTGGACCAAAACGAGCACTTGACAAAAATAATGTAGCAGAACCGATGGCTGTAGTTCAGCGACTCTAGTTTTATAAACATGACAGCTTCTGTAGCAGATTGTCTGTTGCAGTTATCCAATCACGTGCATTTTTTAGTTGAAGAAGCTCGTCAGACCTGAGACTATCTACAGGAGAAGAGATTTTTGCTCAGAAATTGGAGCATTTTCACAGACTTTAATAGATTTTTAAAAAATTTTGGTTATGACCTCTGGTCTGAATGTTTAAAGACGATTGGACAGAGGAATATGTGTTTATTCTCCCCGTGCCAAATTCAAAGGAGATATCTCATCTGTTCAGAGTTTGTGGCGCTAGTCCAAAGTGGTACCATGAAGTATCATTACAAAACAAACTGTAATCACTACAAATTATTGTATCTATAGCATTAAATATTAAGCATTAAAAGATGACAGTCATCATTCCGTTGTGTTAGTCTCTTATTTGGACATTTGTAAGCAAGGAATTTTATGTAACTGGACATATTTTAGTTAATACCTCTGACCTTTAAAGGGAGAGTTCACCCAAAAATCAAAATTCTGTCATCAGTTACTCATCCTCATGTCGTTCCAAACCCATAAGACTTTCATTCATCTTCAGAACACAAATGAAGATAATTTTAATGAAACCTGGGAGATTTCTGTCCCTCCAAAAAGTTCATAAACGCATTGTAAAAGTAATCCCTGTGACTCCAGTGGTTTAATCTCAAATTTACGAGGCAATACGAATGCTTTGTGTGCACAAAAAAATAAAATTAAGTCTTTATTCACAAAATATCTTCACTTCTGCGTAAATCTCTGACGCTCGTTCACAACAGAACCATGACACATGCGTGTTGTGTTGATGCGAGAGCGGACATTCTCGCGATACAAGCGGACCCGGGAGAGCTGCGCTGTTTACAGCAGAGGAAGTTTTTCAAGGTTCTGGCAATGAACAGAGCTTGCACCTCTTCCTCTGCTGTCTGGAGTCACATGGATTACTTTTTATGATGCCTTTATGAACTTTTTGGAGCTTGAAAGTTTTGGTTATGTGGACTATCAATGGAGGGACAGAAATCTCCCAGGTTTCATTAAAATTATCTTCATTTACGTTACGAACATAAACAAAAGTCTTACGGGTTTTGAACGACATGAGGGGGAGTAACTGATGACAGAATTTTCATTTTTGGTTGAACTTTCCCTTCAACCAAAATCCTAGTTATTTGCCCAATAAAATAGGAAAAACATTGAAGTAGGGCTCATTGCTGCCTTTCTGCATTCTTGGTCTTATGTGTTTCTAACTGCAGCTAACGTTCCCAGTAAACTAGCTAGCTAGCTAAAGTTAACAGCACTTTCCCTCCAAAATCAGATCACACTATAATCTTGTGTAACCAAGTGTGTGTAGTCAGGAATTTAAACATATTTCCATAAAAAAGCGCTGGTTATTCCATTGCGGTCCATCCTGGAGTCACTTGGCCACATTACAACACAATTAATGTTCAAATAAAGATTTAATGTAAGCATCTTTGTGTGTGTGTGTGTGTGTGTGTGTGTGTGTGTGTAGAGTCGGTGGTGTCTGGTCCCCTGTCCCTGCCCCACATGGTGCCATTGTTAAAGCTGATGGAGGGAGAGGATGGAGTGGAGAACAGTGAGAGAGGTTGCCAGCTCCTCTACAACATCCTACAGTCCTCACGTCACGCCGCTAATCACGCTAACGACTACCAACAACACGCACACACACTGCTATCAGGTACACACACACACACACACACACAGATGTCATAATGCTACATCACTAATCACCATACGACTCCCAACAACACTGTCTGACCTGTCCGTCTCCCTCTGCAGCAGGTTGGGAGCCAATCCCGGAGCTGCTGGAGGTCTTCCACACCGAGTTTGCTCTGCGTCTGTTCTGGGGTCACGCCGGAGCCGAGGCAGGCAGAAAGGAACGCTATGAAAAATTCGACAAGATCCTCACCATCCTCTCCAACAAACTGGAGCCTGCTCAGCCCTCTGAACTTTGACCTTTGAACTTCCAACTCTCACCATGACAGGACACAGGAAGTCAGGCCCAAACCAGTTTTCTCTGATTGGATGAAAGACTTTTTTCTGAAGCTGAGGAAAATTTTTCTCTGATTAGCCTTGAGCAGTGGAAAGCTTTTCTCTGATTGGACGAAAGCAGTGGAAAGCTTTTCTCTGATTGGACGAAAGCAGTGGAAAGGCTTTCTCTGATAGGACGAAAGCAGTGGAAAGGCTTTCTCTGATAGGACGAAAGCAGTGGAAAGGCTTTTTCTGATTGGACGAAAGCAGTGGAAAGGCTTTCTCTGACTGGACAAAAGCCATGTAAGGCTTTCTCTGACTGGATGGAATTTCTGGATTTAGCAAAAGTTTATATCTGATTGGATGGAGTCACAGTGAAGCTTCTCTCCCATTGGATGGGATCTGGTTTGAACTTGTGGAACTGGCTAAAGTTTGTGGGCTTTTTTTTATAATGTAAAATGTCTTAATGGCTGGAATTTGTGGAAGCCTTTTCTCTGATTGGACGGGATTCACAGATAACGTATGAAGTTTATCTGCTGTTTGCTCTCAGGTCAAAAATGAAAACAGAAAAAACACAGAAAAGAAGATAAGAGTAAAAAAACCTTTCTAGATGAGCAGAGAGTGACTTCAGACATTATCACCATTAAAGACCTTCAGACGTGTTTACGCATTCCATCGTCCACCTGTGTGTGTTTTTAATGTGTGTGTCCTGAACGATGTCCGCCTTTGTGCCTCACTGTTTATGTGAATGTTTTCTTACGATGGCAAACACTGGAAATGCTACATTTCTTTTGGTAATAAAACTTTTAATATATTATACAAGCATACTGAATTGAATCTAAACACACAAATACACTCTTTGACCTTCTCAGAAAGGAAGCAGGAAGGTGGAACAGAGAGGAGCAGAGCTCAGCTGTGTCCCAATAACGTCACCAATTCCCTACACGTCTGACCACGCAACTCTTACTTCCTGTCACTTTCCTTTTATGTTCTCACGACTAGACTGTGAACGCACATACAGACCAAAACCCAGCGACCAAATCCAGTCCAGGAACAGGGACGTTAAAGCATAATCCCTTCCATGCGTATCAGGAATTTTGGGAATTTAAATTAACCAGAAAATGAGACATTTTGCAAACAGAAATATGAACTCAGGTGGCCAGTGAAAACAACAAGCACAATACTTAATTAAATAACTACAATATTCAGTAATGTTCATATTTTTATTTTAAATATATTTCTGAAGACATCTAAGACATCCTGAAGATGTTTTTGGTGTCTGGTGTCATCTCACTCCAAATATCTGTAAATATCTGCCTCAGATCCGGCATAGAAGTGATAAGAAGGAATATAGAAAGAGAAAAGTTTTACTTTGGCTCATCAAACTGCCCAATGTTGTTTGAAAACACCTAAAATTCGACCAGTTCATTCGGTGATGGATGTAAATGAGTGAGAGAGAATTCAATTATGCTTGCTACAGAAGCAAAATTAAAGATAATGACACAGATTTAGACACCAAACATCCTGACTTTTCAACTACATTTAGAATAAGATCATTAAAACTCTTCTCTGTAAACAACTATGCTGAATAAACCTCTTTGAGTTTTATTTTTACACTGTATTTGTGTGAATATCCACACTGAATAAAAAAACTAATAAAATATCAAGTTGCATCAACAAATCATGTAGCACAAGACAAAACACACAACTTTCCCCTTTTTCATAGCATTTCTCTTCCTGATTGACTTTGGATTGACTTTGAGGATGTGGAGGCTTTATGTTTTCAGGTTGTCCATCTGTCCATCCATCCGAGAATCTCTACTTAAGCTTTCTCAGCTGTCTGAAATAGTTTTTCTTCAGGAGCTTCCTTCCTGTTTGATGTATATTTTAAGGATGTTTGAGGCATACGCATTAGTAATAAGAAGAACTAGACTTGTTTGCAGCAGAAGCATCGAGTTTTACTTGTTTGTTGGTGTTTTAAAAACATCTTTAAAAACTTCTAGACTTTTCTGGCTGATTTCACCACCAGGTGTCAGAGTGCACCATCAGCAGGGTGGGGTTTAATCAATGAGGTTAATCAGTGTTGTTGTTGTTGTTGTTGCGAAAAAAGTAAGTGAAATGTACACAATGTTCTCCAGATGGAGTTGATCAGCTATGACAAGAAATTTAGCTTCCTTAGTGTAATACTTTTAGTTTCCAGATGTGCAAACTGCATAACTAAATCATCACACAGTCGAATGTTAGCTGTCTCTTAGGAGGGCTTTTAAATTAGCATTTAATGTTGGTGGGCTTTAGGCAGCAAAAATGTGATTTTTTTTGTTTTGTTTTGTTTTTGTTTTTTTTTGCATGTTAGAACCATGAAATTGGGGTGTGTTTGAGTGAAAAAAATGCAGATAGGCAGATGATCCGGTTTGTCCAGGATCAGGAACTACAGACACAGGTTTAGGGTGTGTGTGTGTGTGTGTGTGTGTGTGTGTGTGTGTGTGTGTGTGTGTGTGTGTGTGTGTGTGTGTGTGTGTGTGTGTGTGTGTGTGTGTGTGTGTGTGTGTCTGGGTTGGTGTGGAGGCTGTGTTAAAAGTTGAGGATCCTTTAAGACACTTGTCCTAGGAGAGGTGGGAGTGTTGCACCGCCCTGCTGAGAAGACAGGCAGCATAAAGTCGACCTTTGGAATTGCACTTTATTAGATTAGACCTTTTAGGATAAGGACGTTTCCTGGGCGAGAACTGGAGGCTATGGATTGGGGCACGGCACTCTGGGTATGTCTCTTCCCCCACCCATTATTGTCATTGATCTCCTTTAAAATGGTTTGATTAAATGTGTGATTAAGATCTGGTTTGCAAACAAGCCTCATACTGTACAGTTTAGGGATTATGCAGGTACAAAGTGAGGAATTATGTTGTATTAAAACAAGGTAAGTACCAAGAAGCATGAGATAATGAGATAGTGTGTAACTGAGGAGCAGTGTGGTATAGGTAAGATCATATTCTCACTAGATTTCCCTGTAATTGCAGGAAGATTTATTTTTATTTGAAATGCTTTCATTTTCACAAAGCAGCTTTACATAAATCTGACTCAGAAACCCTAATTAGCAAACGAAAGGCGACAGTCGTGGTAAAAAAAAAACTCTCTAAGAAACTTAGAGGAATTGAGACTTAGAAAAAACAAAAACAAAAAGAGGAACCCATCGTGCTGTGGTCAGTCTTGGATCATACCTTACCCACAAGCCGGTATTTCTTCCTGAATTCTTCAGCGGCTGTAAAACTATTATTTGATCATGTGTGGAAAGCCCTTTCACTGTTTAAGCTCCACTCCCTTTTCAGCACAGAGCCTGTAAAATCACTTCTCTTCAGAGTAGGACAATGACACTCAATCCTCCACACCTGGCTCACTCAGCTCATCTGGTTGCAGATGGATAGCTAACTATGCTTCTGAAGCCTTTGGAATTCCTTCAGATAATGTTACATGAGAGATAAACACGATAGAAGAGATAAACACAGTGTGTGCTCCTGTTGCAGTAGAAAGTGACGAGGTCATGTGATGAACTGCAGTTACTGTAACTACCTCGAAGTATTTTTCTATAAACTCCTCGGTCCTGAAGATGTCGGAAAACTTAAAGTTACAGTTTTACCTCTGACTGTTACAGAGCGCTGACACTGGAGACTCCTTCCATAAATGTTACATAAACTTCTCCTTACAGAAAACTTCACCACATCAGTGATTTCTGATTCCGTGTATGTGGAGCGTCCGCTGTACACGTCCCTGTGAATGAGCTGTTACTATAGAAACGATAACGTATTAGAACGCGCGCGTTAATATAAACCTGCGCTACTGTCAGAGCTGCTGTTATAGAGAATTAATCAACATCTTCTGACCAATCAGAGTGCAGAACTCAGCAGCGCTGTAGTGTAAAACACAACAGCAGTCTGAGGTATGTTGATAGAAGTGATTTACATTTCAAGCCGCTTTTGATGCACTTGCTGCTTTATTGACAGGAGAAGAGACAGAAACATGCTGAGAACACCGAGTATAAGAAAAGAGTGTCTGAACTGTGTGTGTGTGTGCGTTTGTGAATGTGTGAGTGTGTGTGTGTGTTTGTGAATGTGTGAGTGTGTGTGTGTGTTTGTGAATGTGTGTATACTTTTCAGTGGTAGTTTGTCAGGAGGAATGAAAACAAACAACAGACTGGTCAGACAAGATTATGCGTGTGTGTGTGTGTGTGTATGTTTTTACATCTTGGTGAGGACCAAATGTCCCCACAAGGATAGGAAACTATGCTGCATGGAGCTTTTTCCACATTTTTCCACAGCGTTTAACGATTGTCATCTGATGATTGTTCCAAAGCCACTGAGAAAACCTGTAATAATTGTCAATGGAAGATCCTCACAAGGATAGTAAGAGACGCATATGTGTGTGTGTGTGTTTTGCAGGACCAGCATGATGTGATTGAGAAACACACACAGTCGGGTCTGGACCTCATCGATCGCTATGTGAAGTTTGTCAGAGAGAGAGTGGATATCGAGCAGAACTACGCCAAACAGCTCAAGTAAGTGATCTCGTATATACACACCGGGTTTCTCTCTTTTTTATGGCTCAGGGTGTGGGATTGGCGTGATCATAGTTTCAGAAGGGGGCGTGTCCTCTGGGGCGGAGTCAAACAGACGATTGGACAAGAATGACGGCTTAATTAGATGTAAAACTTGGTGGAAATAAACCCAGTTTAGACGGCGTAGATGTTGCTCACTGGATAACTCGAACAAACTCCAAGAAGGTGTTTCAGTTAACTGTGTGAAGCGGGTGGGAGAAATGTTAACTTTGCTAGCTATACTTGCGAAAATTTAGTTTTTTAAAGAACGTTACCTTAAACTCAGCCACGTGTATGAAATGTCCAGACTCCAAAAGGCTGCAGGAATGTCCAGAGTGACGTTACGCGTGGACGGGTGCAGGGATCGCTATGGAAACGGGAAATAACACCATATACAGTGTGTGAGTTTGACTTGCTCTGTCTCGTGTCCTACTTCTCGTGCTCCTGGATGTGTGTATATTTACGCATAAGAAGACTAACTAATCTAAACCTCGACTTGATCGACTTCAGCTCATATAATCTGCACGGATTACTGCACTTTTAAATCTGGAATATACTGCGGAGTTTAAACTGTTTATATTTATTACATTTTCAGCGTACAGCAAAATCAGCATTTCTGAAATTTTTGTAAATCCAGCAGAAGGTTGTAGTTCGGTTTGATTTGCGTAAACATTTCCACACAACTTTACTAAAAGACTGATAAACTTCTTTTCCGTGGATCTTATGATTGATTTTTCCAGAAACAAGGTCGTGTGAATTTCTATTCTGAGGTCCGAATCTGATTTTTGATACATGAATCAAATGTTTCGTAGTTATCATTATGATGTTGTCGTATGCTCTGTCTCGCCGTGATGTTACGCTTCGTGCTTAGTGACTATGATTTCTGTGCTAATGCAGATTTATTTCCAGTTCCTACACACCTCATTGTTTAGGATCTCAGTGTAGAATCTGTATCTGTGTCGAGTGTATCACACACTGATTAGCATTCTTCAAGTCCAATACGGAGCATTAAGGAAGATTTGCGATCACAAATCATTATTTCAACACCGGAAGCTAAACACAACTCACTCTCTTACTCTCTATTCAAAAAACTTTATAAGTGCGTCTCAATTTCCATCGTCATGACAACATACTCACGTTGTAAAACGTCACAACTGGCGTTTATCACCAACACGCAGGACTGATATCTTTCTGACATTATATGTTATATAAAGTCTTTAAACTCAAACACACCGTATACAGAACGTCAAATAAAGTTAAAAATCTCTAACGTAAGTAATCAAAAGAGAGCCACAACAACGATAACAAGCTACTTATGTTATGTATGTAGATGAAGTTGGCTGAGAGTTCGTCCGCCATTTTGTGCGAGCTGAGAGGATTCAGAAAATATGACATCATTTCCTGTAAGGGAACATAGTGAGCGTTCGATGCTCCCTGGTTTTTGCGGTGCATTGTGGGATTTTTTAGGGAACGAACGTTCCAGTGCACTAGAAGGATTTTGCAATTGAGACAGAACTTAAAATGGCCGCCTTCCTGATCAGCAGCCTGACTACTGAACTAGCGAGCTGATTGAGACGCACCCCTAAGTCTTGCGAGCACTGTTGCTAGGCAACAGGACAATATGGATGCCCAAAGATCCCTCACTGTTACTGAAAATGAGCTTAACAGTTTCGCTAGCTAGCATATGAGAAGACACAAAGTAAGATAGATCCATCAGGAACATGAACTTTTTCCTTAGATGTGTTGCTAAATCACTAAAAAAATTACTCTGTATGAATAAAATTACACTTTAACGACACTTAGCGTCAATCGCTAACCCCATGTCACCATATTTATAAAAATAATTTTTTCCAAAAAGCCCAATCTTCTCAAAATGTTCATGAGCTGTGGCTGAATCTGTTCTTAGTAATTTACCACCACATCTGAAGTAAATATTAATGTTCTGGATGATTCTGTTTCTAGTTTCTAATGTCACTGTGTCTTTACACGGTCAGTATAAAAAGACTTTAATAGCAACATGCTAGCTAGATAAACATAATCCTTAGTAATGAGTTAGCATATTCTTGGTGCTATGTTTTCAGGTTGCCTAGCAACAGCGTTAAGGTGAATTTAACCACTTGGAAAAGCACAAGTTTTATTTGCAAGCAAAAAATCATCATTCATAGCCAGTCTCTCTCTTTCTCTCTCTCTCTCTCTCTCTCTCTCTCTCTCTCTCTCTGTCTCTGTCTTTCTCTCATTATATATCTCTCTCTGTCTCTCATTCTGTCTCTATCTCTCTCTCTGTCTCTCTGTCTCTGTCTCTCTCTCTCATTCTGTCTCTATCTCTCTGTCTCTCTCTCTCTGTCCATCTCTCTGCCACTCTCTCTCTCTGTACATCTCTCTCTCTCGCTCTCTTTCTCTGTCTCTCTCTCTGTCCATTTCTCTCTCTTTGTATCTCTCTCTCTCTCTCTCTGTCTTTCTGTCTCTCTCATTCTGTCTCTATCTCTCTGTCTATCTCTGTCTCTCTTTGTCTCTCTCTCTGTCTCTCTTTTTACGGTGCTAAAGGGCTGATAACACTCTTTCTCTTCACTGGCTCTTAGAGGAACCGCTAATCCATGGAGCACGTTTTGATATAACAAACAGTAACTGCAGTTTTCCTGGACTCACTGATCTACTTCTAAGATTGAGGATAATATCTTCGGGGCATTTGGTGAACCTGGCAGGACCAGATTTTGAGAACCCAGAGGAAGTAGCTCAGCACCTGGAGCTCAGATCCATACGTTTAGTTGCTCAGCTGTTGGCAAAATGGAAAGGTATGATGACAGCTGAGGAAAGGAAACTACTGTCTGATTGCTGTAGAGGGGTAAACACTCCTAATGCCAAGGACTCTTTTCATAGATTGGTCCTCTGCTCCTCTTAGGTTTTCTATAGAGCTTGCGGCGTGGTTTTTAACAGGAAGGTTCTTGATGAAAAGATCGACACACCCCGGCGTGATGTGCTTAAGCCAAACACAAATGTTACACCAGAATGGAGATCTCTGTGTAAGCCACCATTAAAGGGTAGGGGATATAGAGTGGAGAGTTCTGCACTGTGCATCGCTGTTAATGCTTTTATTTCTGTGTTAAACCCTGACGCTGGAGCAGATTGTCCTTTTTGTTTAAAGAGAGAAACTGTTTTTCATGCTTTTATGCAATGTATCAGGTTTGAAACCTTTATTTTTGATATTGCTGAAATCGTTTCATTCCTTTAATGAAGTATTTTCTATGGAGACTTTTATTTTCGGTTTGAAACATGTTCAGAGGAAACGTGTTACTTGTCAATTGTTAAATTTCATCCTGGGTCAAGCGAAGTTGGCCATCTATGTTAGCAGAGAAAATAAGATTGAGCAAGTGCCTGGTCAAGACGTTGCTTTTGTTAAATCGAGGGTATTGATTGATGTTTGTTTTTACAATTCTGTAGAGAATCCTGGTAAATTTAAGATGAGATGGTGTAAGAGTGAAGCTTTGTGCTCTGTTTTTGAAGGAAAAGTGCTTTTTACACATTTATAATTACTTCTTCACATTATTATCATCATAATTACCTAGAGCAATATGTTGGTTATTTTGTGAAATATGATAGGGGTTGTTTTCTTCTGTTTTACTTTATTTCTGACTTTCTTGTTTTGTTTCTCGGTGTACATCTCCTTGTCTATCGCCTTCTCTTGCTTTCTCTCCTTCTCATTATTTGATTTGATGCTGTAGCTCTGTATGAAGCGAGTAAGACATAGAGCATATCTTTGAGATGATGTACAGTATACATGCACACACACCTTTACCTGTTTATTTATTTGTGTTGAATGAATCTGTTTGTTAATAGGAGAATGTTTAAGTAATTGTAATAAAGGACTTTTGAAATTTCAATTCTCTCTCTGTCTCTCTGTCTCTCTCTCTCTGTCTCTCTCTCTGTCTCTCTCTCTCTGTCTCTCTCTCTATCTCTCTCTCTCTCTCTCTCTCTCTCTCTCTGTCTCTCTCTCTCTCTCTCTCTCTGTCTCTATCTCTGTCTCTCTCTCTCTCTGTCTCTCTCTCTCTCTCTCTCTGTCTCTCTCTCTCTCTCTCTGTCTCTCTCTTTCTCTCTCTCTCTCTCTCTGTCTCTCTCTGTCTCTCTCTCTCTGTCTCTGTCTCTCTCTCTGTCTCTCTCTGTCTCTCTCTCTCTCTCTCTCTCTCTAGAGCTCTTTGTAAAAAATATTCCAGACGAGGCAGTAAAGAAGACCAGGAGATGAAGTAAGTGTGTGTCTGAGATTTTTTATTATTTTATTATTAGTTTTTTTTTTTTTTGTATCATCAGTCACCTCTGAACCAATCGACCAATCACGTGCTGCGTTTCTGGTCATGTGCCACCAGGTTCTCCAATCAGCAGGTGTTTCAGGAGCTGCTGTGTGAGCTGAATGAGTGCGCGACACTGCGGGAGAACATGGCCGAGAACATGAACCTGAACATCTGCGTGGAGCTCACCAAGTACCTGCACGAGCTCAAACTGGAGAGGAAGAGTGTGAGAAATATGGGGGGATGGAGAGATAGAGAGAGAGACAGAAGAAAAGCTAAAGAAAGAGGGAGAGAGTTACAGGGAGAGACAAAGAGAGAGAAACGAAAGAGAAAAAGAAAAATGGAGAGGTAGGAAGACAGAGAAAAAAAAGAAAAAGAGAGAAAAACAACCAAGGAAAAATGGACAAGAGGTAAGGAGAGATGGAAAGAGATGGAAAGATATAGAGAAGGGAGAGAGAGAACAACGGTGATGGAAAGAGAAGAGAAAGAGAAGGAAGGAGACATACACTAAGTGGAGAAATAAAAATGATGAAGAAAATATGACAGAAAGAAGAGAGAGCTAAAGAGAGAGAGAAAATAAAAAGACAGAAAAAGACAAAAAAGAGAGTCAGAATAAGAAAGACAGATAGAGCAGCTTAAAAGAACAGAAAAAAGGAAGAGAGACTGGGAACGAGAGAGCAAAAACCAGAGAGCTAAAGAAAGAAACGGAAAAGAAAGATGAGAAGAGAGATGAGACAGAGAGGGAGTTGTGTTTGTGTGTCCTGCTGTTTGTGTCTGTTAGACAGTAAGCTGTTACTATAGAAACGTGGATGATTGACAGGTGAATGTCTCCTCTCTCTGTGTCAGTATCTGAATGAGGTGAAGAAAATCCAACAGAACCTGGACACCAGCTACAAACAGCTCGAGAACGTAAGTGTGTGTGTGTGAGTGTGTGCGTGTGTGTGTCTGTGTGTGCATATATATATGTGTGTGTGTGTGTGTGTGTGTGTGTGTGTGTGTCTCTGTGTGTGTCCGTGTGTGCATGTGTGTGTCTTTGTGTGTGTCCACGTATGTGTGTGTCCGTGTATGTGTGTCCATGTGTGTGTGTGTGTGTGTATGTGTGGTACCATATATACACATTATAAAAAAGGACATATATGTCTTTTGTGCACGTGTGTGTGTGTGTGCGCGTGTGTGTGCGCGTGCGTGTGTGCGTGTGTGTGCGCGTGTGTGCGTGCGTGTGTGTGTGTGTGTGTGTAGAGTAAGAAGCGCTTTGAGAAAGAGTGGAAGGAAGCAGAGAAAGCCAATCAGCAAGCAGAGAAGACAGAACAAGACCCCGCCTCCAACAAACAAGATGTAGACAAGGTGCACACACACACACACGCACAAACACACACACACACGCACAAACACACACAAACACACACACACGCGCACACACACACACACACACACACACACACACACACACACACACCTGACTATACATAGGCCACACTATCAAGAGATGTTACCATTAGCAAATGTGTGTGTGTGTGTGTTTGTGTGTGTGTGTGTGTGTGTGATTCAGGCCCGGATCCACGCTCGTCAGCGCCTGGACATCTCTGATGAGTGTAAGAACGAATACGCCGTGCAACTGCAGAAATACAACAAGGAGCAGAACCAAGTCTACCACACAGAGATTCCCAATATACTTAACGTGAGTAAACACACACACACACACACACACACACACACACACACACTCCACGATCATGTCTCAGGCTCATTAGAACCGGAGGATATATCAGTGTATCGTGATACTGGAGAATATATCGCTACATCTCAGTGATGTCAGGAGTATGATGATGTAGTTATCTTGTAAAGCGATAAATAAAGTTAAATAAATGAAAAAATTCAAATCTCAATGATTTTTACAAATTACAGCATAATAAAGGTCATTTTGATCTTGTTTATGTGCTACGTTACTGCTAGCGCGCTAAATTATTTAACCGAAACCTCTGTCGAGTTTGATAGAGGCGTCACTTGTACGATTTTTTCAAACACACACCAATTTAATTAAAATAAATGAATGAAAATGTTTGTATTGTTATGTTGTTGCAACAAATACTGTGTGTGTGTGTTTTTTTTTTTTTATCCAACCGATTAGTCTCAGCCTGAGACTCTCTGTTAGGGGATGATATTTTTGTGTGCACTTTTCTGGCCACAAACTTCAGGATCTCCAAAGCTCCTTGCATTTCTGTGTGCTTTGTGGAGCCTGATATAGTCACTGTACAGACTCTCTGTAGTTAGCGGTGAGTAAATGAGATCGTGATTGGTCAGATTTCCTCTTCCTGTTACAGTAGGCGGTTCCCGGTAATGATGACCGATGACCTGATGCACTGTTAGGTGTTTCTGTTCAGTGCTGTCAGTAAACAAGAACGCAAAAATACAAACAAGAACACAAGTTGGCCACGCCCCCATGCATTGACTCCGCCCCCTCTGTGTGTCCCTCAGAAGCTGCAGCAGATGGAGGAAGGAAGGATCAGGAAACTGGCGGAAGGTTACGGCGTGTTGGCCAACACTGAGAGAACAATGCTGCCCTCAATCAGCCAGAATCTGGAGAAAATCAGTGTACAAGGCAGCAGCACCTACGAGACACAGGTACACACACACACACACACACACACACTCTCACACACACACACACACACACACACACACACACACACACACACACACACACTCACACATACTCACAGACCCACACCAGCCTACAGTGACCAGTAGATGTATATTTTAGTAGATGTAGATGTGTGTTTTACTGGGGCCCAGTAAAATGTGTGTGTGCGTGTGCGCGTGTGTGTGCATTTGTGCGTGTGTGTGTGTGTGTGTGTGTGTGTGTTTTACAGGACTCACTGACCCTCATCGAGCAGTATAAATCAGGTCTGTTGCCACCTTCTGATGTAGAGTTTGAAGATTACAGTCTAGGAATCAGACCTGCAGTTGTGGACAACACACACCATGTGCCGAAAGTCCGCATCAAACAACTGTTCAAAAAGAGCAAGGTACACACACACACACACACACACACAGTAACTAAAAACCTGTGAGATTTTAATGTACTGGCCGCACCACTTTCTGATAAAATCACGGTCAGAGTTAACTGTAATGTAAACACGGCATATTTCTTTTTTTTTTCTCCATAAAAATGACTTTACAGTTTCTGCTTTTCTTCATGTGTAACGTCTGCCTTTGTACGTGTTAGATTTCTATACCTCGATTATTAGACTTCTAACTACAGCTCTAGGACTAGAACTTGATTTCTTACATTTACAGCTAGAAGAAACACTGTAAAGCAGCTTCTTTCAGTTGAGATCTATTGCTAAAATCCAGAGGATGCTATCTGAGCAGGATCTGGAAACTGTTATAACATCACGCGTTTATAACATCGAGGTTGATCTACTGCAATTCTCTGTGTTTGGGGTTGTGTAAGATCGCTCTAGATCACCTGCAGATGGTGTGAAATGCAGCAGCCAGACTTTTGATTGGCATCAGGAAGCGTGAGCGCATTACTCCTGCGCTTTCCTCTCTTCACTCACTGCCAGTCAGTTTCCACACTGAGTTTAAAACGTTATTATTTGTTTTTAAAGCTTTGCATGGGCTCCACAGTGCACACGTGATCTCCTTCCTCCATACACTGCCTCAAGATCCCTTCAATCATCAACTCAGTTACTCCTTTCACTCTCACGTTCACGTTCCAAAGCTAAACGTGACCGGGCTTTCTCAGTCCCAGGCTCTGGAACAGTCTCGCTGTTCATATAAGATCATCCTCCTCTAGTGTTCAAATCCTCTTTAAAGACTCACTTTTATTCTTTATCTTTTAATTCAGTCTGAGGCTGTAAAATTTCCGTTTGTCTTCCGGTGTTTTGTGTTGTTAAATGTTTTTGTTCATAGATCTGTTTTATATTAATTGTACAGCACTTTGGTTTCAACTTCAGTTGTTTTTAAATGTGCTTTATAAATAAATAACCTAAACTGTACTTTTCTAGCTAGACCTGGAATATTCGATTATAATTATAGGACTACACTTTGGATTCATAATAAAATCTGAAAGCTAAATTTCTAGAAATATTTCTATACTTTTAGTTTGTTTTAGTTTTTAGAAACATAGCTATAATTTTCAAACCTCTAGGATGTGATTTATAATACAACCTAAAGCTAGGCTTCTATAATTATTTCTATATTTCTAGTTATATATTTCTATACTTTTTAGTACCATAGCTGTGATAGAACTGGAGTTTTCAATTGTATTTCCAGGACTATAGTTATAATGTTCTCTTCTAGTATGTTGGGTTTCTAATAAAAATCTATGAGCCAGGTTTCTGAAATTGTTACTGTACTTGTAGTTATATACTTTTTAGAAGCAAAGTTACAATTTGTAGAACTGAAATGTTCGAATTTAATGACTCAATTTCAGTAAGCGCTTTTTTCTCGGTCAGGATCCGGAAGCCCATCCCGGGAACACAAGCCGGGGATACACTCCGATGGAAAATACTCAGTTATACATTATAATGTTGAATTTCTAATAAAGTCTAAAGCTAGACTTCTAGAAACATATACTAGAAACTTCTCGTTATAGTCGAGTTCTACACTTTTTAAAGCCGTAGCTATAAATATGGACCTGGAATATTCACCTCTAAGTCTAGGACTGTAGTTATAGCGTCGAGGTCTAAGAATGCTGGGTTTGTAATACAATAAAAAGCTTTTAGGATTATGGAATTATAAACAGATGTCTAATAAACTGTTTGTGACCATTCTCCTTTCTGCTTCCTTCACAGCAGGGTGGGCCTGTGGACAGAAACATGGTAATAATAATAATAATAATAATAATAATAATAATAATAATATGAGCAGCGTATGAATAGAAGTTATATTTGTGCCACATCCACCTTCATTAACTACTTTGTGTGTGTGTGTGTGTGTGTGTGTGTGTGTGTGTATAGCCCCCTCCATTGGAGGATTTCTCCCACTTGCCCTCAGACCAGAGGAAGAAACGTCTTCAGGAGAAAATTGATGAACTCAGTAAGGAGCTGCAGAAAGAGACAGATCAGAGGTAGCATTACATACACACACACACACACTGCTAGTGTCAGTGATGATGATGATGGTGATGATGATGATGATGTGTACAGTGAGGGTCTGAATAAGATGAGACGTGTGTATGAGCAGAACAATCAGCTGGGAGACCCGGCCAGTCTGGAGCCTCAGATTAACCAAACCACACACAACATCAACCGACTGATGGGGGATCTCTCCAGATACCAGGTATACACACACACACACACACACACACACATACACACACACACACACACACACACACACACACATACACACACACACACACACACACACACACACACTATGTACTTACAGTCGGCTGTGCTCCATTCTGAAGTGATCATATAGCCTTACACTTTAATTAAATGGAATAGAATAGAATAATGTCCAGCAGGGGGCAATAATGTATTACTTTTAATGACAACATGGATGCAACTCACTGTGTTTCCGCAGGCGTGGCTGGGTGAGGCCGGAGGCGTCCCTACGTACAGCAACACCCAGACCAGGTGTGTGTGTGTGTGTGTGTGTGTGTGTGTGTGTTGATATTAAGAGTCCTTCCTGTATCTCCTGTCTCACATGTCCACTCTTTTAAGTCCAACTATCCAGAGTCCCCCGAACCCGATGAATAACCAGTTCCACAGCAGTTTTGATGAAGACTTTGATGAAGATGTGCCCATTGCCCAGTGCCTCGCCCTCTACGACTTTAACGGTAAAATTATCACAGCGACATTTCAATCACCAAATAAACTACTCTAATAAAGACAGAGAAGCCGTATATCTCCACTGTGTCTTCTGTCTACTGTATGTATCTCTATTATGTCTTTTGTCCATCACTCCATATATCTCTACTGTCTCCTTCATGTCTTCTCAAATACATCCTTATATTTCCTCAATGTCTCTATACACAGTTCTGTGCAAAAGTCTTAGGCACATGTAAAGAAATGCTGTAGAACAAAGACGCCTTCAAAAATAATGAAATTAAATGTTTCTACATTTAAAAAAATCCTATAAAGAGCAGTAAACAGTAATAAATGAAACAAAGTCAGTATTTAATGTGACGATCCTTCACTTTAAATAAATAAAGCAGTATCTGAGGTGCAGTGTGTGCAGTTTTATAAGGAAATGAGCTGGAAGTGTTACTGAGCATCTTGCAGAAGCAGCCACAGTTCTTCTGGAGACTTTGACTGTCGACTCGCTTCTTATTTCTGCAGCGAAACCCAGCAGCCTTCATTATGTTTTTATCTGAAAAGTGTCTCTTATGGAATCTGCTGCTTTCTTTACTGACATACAAACATTTTTCTGGAACGTTTCATTTTGTGCTGGAAAACTAATGTTTGGAATCTAAAATGTTTTTGTACTGAATCAATAATGTAGAAGTCAGAAAATAAACATCTATAACAAAGTTTGTACTAAAAAAAAGGGGGGTGCAAAGACTTTTGCACAGTACTGTACATCTCCATGATGGATTCTCTCCCAATTTATCTCCTTGATATCTCTCCATATACGTCTGTCACTTTTTCTTTGCTGTTCCTCCTTTCCGTTATCTCCTTCATCCCTCTGACCCTTTCCCATCCGTGTCTCTAATACGTCTCTCCCTTGTCTCTCTTCTGTCTCGCTTAACTCATGTCTCAGGTGTGAAAGCGGGGGAAGTGAGCATGCAGGTCGGGGAGCGTCTCAGCGTGTTGGACGACGACATGGGAGACGGATGGGTGCGTGTGAAGAAGACAAACGGAAAGATAGGATACGTCCCTGCGTCCTACATCCAGATCAACTGATCATACTTCACGGATTTCTTTCCAGACGCACGACATTTTCTCTCACACTGATGTACATATTCGTCTGTATATACATTTGTTTCACGGGGGCTTTGAGGCTAACGTAGCTACCAGTTTAGCATTAAATCATCACACACTCGCCGCAGAAGACTTAGTGTACAAAGTGTGTTTACAAGAAATATACAATAATAGCATGAAATATTTTAGAAAAAGAAATATTCCTGTAATCTATACTAACCACATTTTAATTGTTATCATTTGAATAAACTGTAATTAGTGTGTGATGCTTTAGCTGTAAGGCTCCAACTGAATAAAATAAAATATTAAAAATTCAAGAAAGACATTAATGAGTTAAATTCCCTTTTTTATTAATTTCCCATTGCCTCCTTTTTTTATTATTGCATTTATCAGCATCATTGAGGAACATTATTATAAAGCAGGCACTTATAACGTCAGAACAAGGCACAGATGGTCAAAGTACAAAATATTCATAAAAAAAAGAATTAAAAAAAAAAAAAAGATTTAAAAATAAAAACCAGCCACAGGATGTGTTCAAGCTGAAAAATTAAAAAAAAAAAAAACTAATAATAATAAAATGCATACACAAGAATATGGCAAAATGGAACTATATAGAATTTATATAACTATTGAACTATATATAAGAAAATTAAGGTGGAGTAATGAAGTAAAGTAATATCCATTTTTAACGCTCCGAACCCCATCGCTAATCTAATATCCCATCCAAAGCGATAAAATTACTTGGCTTAAAAACGCACGGCAGTTAAATGCGAGTTAAAAATCACGCACAGAGTGTCGGCGTAGCGGACTTTTCTGTGTTATTTCAATTTTATAATCACGACAATAACACTGCTAGGGTCTTATCACAAAGAACAAAGCTAGCTAACTATCTAACTAACGCTAGGCAGCAAGTTACATGCACACTTCGCTCATGTAGTGATGAAGGTAGCTAGCTAATTATCTAATGTTAGCACATGGCTGGTGCGTTAGTGTGTTAGCTAACAAATATTTGCACGATCATGATGCTGAAATTCAGCGTCACATATAAAGCCGAGTTCCTGTAATTGCATCTGCGGCAACAAAACGGTACTTTAACGAATCACAATTAAATCGAATCGAATCACTTTTGTAAATCTGCAACGTGTTTACGCAGATCGGATGCGACGCTGATGAATCGATACTCACATTCACGTCACACACACGTCATCGTTTTATGTTACAATTTGTAGTCACGACTCGTAGAAACTTTTCTAAGCTCTTTGCAGTTATTCACGCACTTGGCCCCGCCCACTTCTTTCTCACTGGCCCCACCCCTCAAAATTGTAATCATGCGCTCTGGTATTGTGATTCATAAATGTAGCTTGAAAATTCGTAGCATGAACAGGTAAAGATATAAATTAGGTTTCGTAGCTGTATCATATTGCACTCGTGAAACAGATTCTATTATAAACTAATTTTGTAATTAATTAAATTATAATCTCCTTGACGCATTTACTTGCAGCTTTTAGCAGGAAATTAATCCAACCTTAAAGTTTTTTCTCCCAGCATACTTATTAGAGCGTACGATGCGCATCAAAGTGCATATATAAATACGTACAAACACATCAGAAGTGAAGATTTAAATCTGTATAAAAGACGCTTGTACATAAGGGAGTGTCATATTTAAGGCACGGTTTAAAGCAAAACACTTTCCAGTTTGGGTCCCTAATTAGTGTTAGTATGTTAGCGATTAGCAAGGTGTATTATATTAGCAAATATCGTACAACTGATTATTAGCACAAACCTTATAAGATGAAACCTAGCACCTTTTTCTGCTAATTAGAGTTAACATTCTATCTGTAAACGTTCATTTTCTTTAACGCACATTAGGAAACAGATACACTATGCTGTCTGGTGTTCACGAAACAATTTGAATAAATGGATTAAAAAAGAAAAAAACAACTATAACGAACGTAAAAAAAACAAAGACGTTTTTGAATACAGAGTTCTTATTGAGTATCAGATATGACTGTTTTGAACCCTGTAGCTGTAATACGACTATTAGAATGTGCTTAAGTCAAATATACGAAATATCGAAACCTTTAGTCAACTGACCTGGTTGAGTTTTTCTTAATTTTACGTAAATTAAATTCCTCGAATCAATCCTAGTTGGTGTTGTCCACCACAGAATTAGCATTAGATAGCTAGCATCGCTGGTGTGTGGGTTATTCCTGAAATAGCTAACTGCTTTGTTATAATAAGAAAATGAAACATACAGAGTAATAACGTTGCCTCTATGGACATACAACCAATACAACTCAATTAACTTTACGAACATGTGACTGAGTGTTTTCTGTGTTTCTACTAGAATGACAAATGAGGGATGGATAGCCGTATCAGTACGCGTGTACACACACGCCATGTTGTTTTATCTCTGTATGTACTGTATGTATGTGTGTGTTTAGTCGAGCAGGGACGGCTCAGACGGGCGGATGATGGTTGGCCTGTTTGGAGCTGCTGGAGGTCTTCTGCAAGAAAGAAACAGTGTAGTGGTTTTATATGTTACTGAATGTAATGCTCATTTCCATTATCCATTAATATTTCCAATAATATGTTAGCAGCAAGTGTGTGATAGTGTGTGTGTGTGTGTGAGAGAGAGAGTGAGTGAGTGAGAGAAAGAGAGAGAGAGACCTCGTACCTGGGGATTCCAGGTGGTATGGAAGGGGGCACTCGGGCAGGTCGAGAGGGAATCTGTGGTGGAGGGGCGGAGCTTGGCTCCAGAGCCACTCCCCCATAAGCATTCACAGGTGGAGGACCGGGCCGAGATGGAATTGGTGGAGCCATTGGTGGAGGAACGGAGCCTGGAGGAGGACCAGGGGTGGGACCTCTCACTGCAGGAGGACGACCAGGAGGAGGGGCGGAGCTTGGAGGCTTCACCTGAGCAGGAGGACTGAGACAGGAGAGAGGAGGATGTATTTATGTGTGTAGATATAAACAGATAGACAGAGAGATAGATAGTGTGTGTGTGTGTGTGTGTGTGTGTGTGTGTACCCGGGCTCCACGTTGATCCAGGTGTCATCCACAGGTGGGGGCAGGGGGATGGAGATAGTGGTGGTGCTGATGTCACTGATGATGCTGAGGGCCTCCTTAAGGGCGTGGTACATCCTCAACACTTCTTCTCGGTGCTGAGCCTGATCAGCACACTCCTCCATCAGCACGTTCTGATCCGCGCTCGAGTACAGGAACGCCAGCAGCTCAGAGTGGATGAACTCCTTTGCCTGGAGTGTGGGGACGACACCATGTTACTTGTGATCAGCTGTAAATCGTCAATAATAATATAAGACATTTTGCAGTTTTTGTTTAGATACACGGTTGCATGTTAAGATAAAGACGTCCAGGAGGAGGTGGGATTTAAAGACAATATTTCACATTATGAGATCACACATCGTTGTCCATGATCTGGATAAACTGAATGCTAAAATGAGTATATAATGTATCTGGACAACATCAAATCCAAAACCTATATTATTATAGCTACTGGTCATCTGTGTAGATATAATAAGACCTGTGTATATCAGTACATTTTTAGGGGGTGTTAACTGTATGTTCTCAGGGTCCTGTGTTCTCATGGTCCTGTGTTCTCAGTTTCCTGTGTTCCCATGGTCCTGTGTTCTCAGGGTCCTATGTTCTCAGGGTCTTGTGTTCTCAGGGTCCTGTGTTCTCATGGTCCTGTGTTCTCAGGGTCCTATGTTCTCAGTTTCCTGTGTTCCCATGGTCCTGTGTTCTCAGGGTCCTGTGTTTCCAGGGTCTTATGTTCTCATGGTCCTGTGTTCTCAGGGTCCTGTGTTCCCATGGTCCTGTGTTCTCATGGTCCTGTGTTCTCAGGGTCCTATGTTCTCAGGGTCCTGTGTTCTCAGGGTCCTGTGTTCTCATGGTCCTATGTTCTCAGGGTCCTGTGTTCTCAGGGTCCTGTGTTCTCAGGGTCCTGTGTTCTCAGGGTCCTGTGTTCCCATGGTCCTGTGTTCCCATGGTCCTGTGTTCCCATGGTCCTGTGTTCTCAGGGTCCTGTGTTTCCAGGGTCCTGTGTTCCCATGGTCCTGTGTTCTCATGGTCCTGTGTTCTCATGGTCCTGTGTTCTCAGGGTCCTGTGTTTCCAGGGTCTTATGTTCTCATGGTCCTCTGTTCCCATGGTCCTGTGTTTCCAGCGTCCTACGTTCTAATAGTCCTGTGTTTCCATGGGCTTGTGTTCCCATGGTATTATGTTCTCACGATCCTAAGTTTCCAGGGGTGGGATTATTTCCTATTTTCCTGATTATGTGATGATGATACATGATTTAATCATTTAAGATCAATTTAATGTGATTTTTTGCTTACTCCTGATGCATACATGTATGTCCTTTGTTCACTCATAATGCACCTTATCTGTTTTTTTGGGTCACAATGTGTTTGTCCTTGATTATGTTTTTCTCATATGTTTTCCTCTTATTAGCCTTGAGTATTATCTGTATGGTCTTGAGTGTGTCCTTTGCACATAAACATTACCATGTGTTTAGAGTATAGAGTGACCAGGTTGTCTTCGTGCACACAATAAACCATCTCTTTTGTTATAACCTGGCTCTTTATCTTCTGTTTTTTCAGTCATCTTACTTCTGAAGATTTACAACAAGGGTTCTATGTTCTCAGGGTCCTGTGCTTCCAGGGTCCTATGTTCTCAGGGTCTTGTGCTTCCAGGGCTCTATGTTCTCAGGGCTCTACGTACTCAGGGTCCTATGTTCTCAGGGTTCTGTGCTTCCAGGATTCTATTTCCAGGGTACCGTGGTTCCAGGGTGTTGTGATTCCAGGGTTCTATGTTTCTTGTCTCTGTTTTTTTCTCAGGCACTATGTCCCTAATACCTTATGTTCTCTGGGCTGTAAGTTCCTACAGCTCTATGTTACTGAGTCATATATATTTCCAAGGTCAGAATTATCTAAGACTTTATCTTCCCAGGGTCCCATGTTCGTGTGGCATTATATTCCTACATCCCCATATTTCCAGGGTCCTATCACTGTTGTAGGACTATCAGGATGGACTGGATGTGAACAAGTTTGTTAACAATTAATTCATTTTGAAACGATAGTAAGAAAAACAGAGAGAATAAGAACGTAAAGTGGAAATTTTTCTTTGAAGAGCATATGACAAACTAAAATGGAAAGACCAAATACTAAAAGATGGAGGTGATGGAGTAATGAACACAATTCTGTGACTGTGTGTGTGTGAAACTCACGCTGTTGATCATGAGGTGCATGATGGTCTTGGGCATGAGATCTCGAATGCTCTTGTTGACGATGCCGATGTAGGAGTCGACGAGGTTCCGGATCGTCTCCACCTGTCGCTCCAACTGAGGGTCCATGGAGAAGGTGTCTGCTGGAGCCCCCTCACCATTCTCCACCTGGAGACAGACATGATCTGAAATGGCGGTACTGCCCATCATCAACGCAACACACACGTGAGACTCCCACAGAGGCAGGTACCTGGTCTTTCTCGGGATACACTCCTGCCCTCAGGAACGAGGCCTTCCAGCTGTCCACGTCCTCCTGAGAGTCGCACGCCAACTCGATCTGACGCAGGTCTTTATACACGTTCCTGCACACACACACACACACACACACCGAAAGACTGTAGTCTGTATTACTTGTAGTGATGGGTACAGTTATAGATATGTAACCACACACACACACACACACACCTCTGCTCAGTGTTAAAGATAGCGAAGGTGTGTTTGGTGGACATGAAGCCTTTCTCCACATCTCTCATCTTCAAGTTATCCAGCGGGAGCATGTACTTCTTCTCTTTCTCCTGCAACACACACACACACACACATACACACACATGGTGGAATGTAACATTTAGCATTTATAAATTAATTTGATGCAGAAGTGTCTCACACACACACACACACACACACACACACACACCTCCTCGTCCTTGTACCAGGACAGTGACTCGGCAGTCAGGACGAACCAGTAGTCCCTAGAGCCACCCTTCATTATGCTGATGTTGATCGTGAGCCAACCCTTCCTGATCACCTGCAAAAAGGGGTGGGGTTATGGTAATGAGTACAGAGACCCACACTGATTAGCAGGGATATGAATATGCTAATTAGAGAAAATAATGCAGTCTGTGTAGCGTAGCACCTGGTTGGGAACGGCTCTCTTCTTGGTGACAGCGGAACTCTGCTGGGCGCTGTAGATGTTCAAAAACGAAAATAACGTCATCCCATGATCTATATTTTTAACATTTTAATGTCACAGACTGGGTTAATGCCACACTAGATATAGTGAGATCCTTAAGGATCAAAGGTCAGGGGTCACTCACTTCGCAAAACCAATGAAGTCCTCATGATTGGTGTTGATGTAGGAGAGCTCGATGTCAATCAACAGCATCACCTACGACACACACACACACACACAAACATTAAAATATGGAAATCAGAAAAAATTGAATTTTATAGAATGTAATACTACTTCTACTAAGAATAATAATTATAATAACAATAAAAAAACTTTATTCATAGATTACTTGTCAAACGCATAGCGGCTCAAAGTGCTACCAAACATTAAGTAGATAAAGTAGTAGAAGTGAAATGATAAAAAAAGTAATGCACAAGGATCAAATATAAGATGAATTGAAAATATAAGTACAAAAATAAGCATAAGGAGATAAAAAGTGAACAAGTACAGAATAAAATGAAATATACAGTCAGGCCCATAAGTATTTGGACAGCAGCCACAGTTCTTCTAGAGACTTTGACTGTCGACTCGCTTCTTATTTCTGCAGCGAAACCCAGCAGCCTTCATTCTGTTTTTATCTGAAAAGTGTCTCTTATGGAATCTGCTGCTTTCTTTACTGATATACAAACATTTTTCTGTAACGTTTCATTTTGTGCTGGAAAACTAATGTTTGGAATCTAAAATGTTTTTGTACTGAATCAGTAATGTAGAAGTCAGAAAATAAACATCTCTAACAGTTTGTACTAAAAAAAAGAATAGGGTGCCAAGACTTTTGCACAGTACTGTATATGAAGTGCGTTCAGTTAAATGGCAAATTAAAAAAGTACATATTTTTAAAAATGCTTTTTAATTAAAGTAACTATCAGTCACTACTTGTTTTGTACGAGAATAAGGAAGACAAGGCGTATTACGCATGTCCTGTCTTAACTGCCGTTGTTATTGACGTGAAATCTTATATCCTTCCTCAAAATCAGGGCCCAATTTCCTAAAAGTTAAGAATATCCTAACTGGGAGAGAGAGAATGTTCTATGTGATGATTTCACAACAATGCTTATGCTGCAAAGTTTTTGAGGAACTCCACCCTTAATGCCCGAGTGTGACACTTCAGGTTAATCGGGCTTAGCGAACTCAGTTACCCAATATTTTAATAATACTGTGTGATTGCACATGACCTTCCTCTAAACATGTCTATGACACGGCTCTGTGAAGTTGGCACCGCATATAAATAAAATGTCACAAAAACTATACCATTCGTTTGTGCTGATTTGTGCCGCAAAAACGAACGTTTGTGCTGGTTTGGCGTTCAAGATATTAAACATTCTTTTTTTGGCTGTGTGACGTCACTCTCCACCCCACGTCGTCCAAATCGTATCAAATTGGTGCCGTTCGTTTGTGCTCGAATTGTGCCAGTTTGTGCTGTTAAAAGAAACGCGGTTACAAGGATTTTTTCTTAAATATAACAAACAGCTAACCTTCCTTCAGGTGCCGCTACGTCATTCTCTACTCCATGTCGTCCAGATCGCTCCAGACTGGCGCTGTTCGTTTGTGTTCGATTTGTTCTGGTTTGTGCCATTAAAACAAACGATGTAACTTCCCTTCATGAGATACGAGAAGAACGTTTTTGGGAGTGCTGACGTCACTCTCCGTCCCACGTCGTCTAAATCGCTTCTGTTTTGTCCCGTAGAAAGAAACAACATAACTTGTTCCCATCTTTAGACATTAGCTATGTTTAGGCTTCACGCGGCGCTGCGCAGACCGATCGGCGTAAACACCAAAGTACCGCGAGAGCATGGTTCTGCGATCAGTAGCACAAACCGGCACAATTCGAGCACAAACGAACGGCACCAATTTGATACGATTTGGACGACGTGGGGTGGAGAGTGACGTCACACAGCCAAAAAAAGAATGTTTAATATCTTGAACGCCAAACCAGCACAAACGTTCGTTTTTGCGGCACAAACAGCACAAACGAATGGTATAGTTTTGGTGACAATTTATTTATATGGGGTGCCAACGTCACAGAGCTCTATGACACCTATCGCTCACCTGTTCTTTAGTCTTGCTGTCCCTCTCTCTGACGTAGGTGGTGACGATCCTCTCGGTCTCTTCTCTCAGTCGAGGATATGAACTCAGCTAATAAAAACACACGACTGCATCAACACGTACACGTGTCCAAATGCTCAGCTGTTAGACTAGAATAAGCATTTCTTTTCCACACACACCAAGCATCGTCAGTGATTATAACAGTCACGCGTGAGGAGGTTAAGTTACACACGCTTCATTCCATTCATGCGGTGTGGACTAGAGCTGCACAATATGACCAATATGACCTGCGTTAAAAAACTGTTAGCATGTTTACAATAGACATGTTACACCAGGCATTACAGTAATTGCTACCTCGTGTGGTATATTAGTGCTAGGTTACTTAAGTGCTAACATAGAATTAGAATAAAATCACGCAGGAGAACTTTAGCTCTACAACTCTTTAGGTATTTATCAAGAAATTGCGAGATCGGATCTCAACGATGCCACAGCCATACGTTACGGTAAAATAATAAGACGTTGCGCAGCTCTAAAACACAGATTTGTTAGAGATCTTGTGTTACTGAAGCAAGTCAGATCATGTAGAGCAAGTTGCAGCATGAAATCAACAGAACAAGAATGAAGTGAGATTTTTTTTTTATTAAGTGAAGGGCTGGAAAGGAATTGTGGAAAGGAAGTTACTGATGGAAAAACTGAAGGGATGATCAGTAAAAACCATGAGCGTTTCATTGGACGTGGGTAAAATCAATCATCCGTGGTCGAGCTGACTGACTGATTGCTCAAATGGCAGGAGGTGAGATTCGGGGTTTTAGGGTGGAGCGTCGTTGTGGGTGCAGCTGCAGGGAAGGTGTGAACACAAGCGAGAAAAATATAAGCGCTCACACACACGGTAATATTCCTACACTACATGGCCAAAAGAACATGCACACCTGAGTACTGAATATTTCATTCCAAACCCACAGACATTAATACTGATTTATTCCCCGTGTGTTTGCTGTTATAATGAGCTCCACTCTTCTGGGAAGCTTTCCACTAGATGTTGGAGCGTGGCTGTGGGGATTTGTGTTCATTCAGCTACAAGAGCATTAGTGAGGTCAGGCGCTGATGTTGGGTAAGGAGTCTCCAGTTCCAGTTCATCCCAAAGGTGTTCAGTGGGGTTGAGGTCAGGGCTCTGTGCAGGACACTCGAGTTCTTCCACTCCAACCTTCACACCATGTCTTCATGGAGCTCGCTTTGTGCACAGGGGCATTGTCATGCTGGAACAGGTTTGAGTCTCTTAGTTCCAGTGAAGGGAAACTGTAAAGCTACAGCACACAGAGACGTTCTATACAACTGTGAGCTTCTAAGTTTGGGGAAGAACCATATATGGGTGTGATGGTCAGGGGTGCACATACTTTTGGCCATATAGTGTATGTTGTTACTTAGTAATTTATGCTTGCACTATTTATCTGTGACATCAATAGCTTTCTTAAACAGTAGATATTAAAATTTATCTCGAAAACATTCTAATCCATCATCCATTTATCTAAACTCCTAACCCAATATCTGTTCAATCCATCCACTCATCCAACCCCTACATCTGTCTAAACCATCCATCCATCCAACCCCTACATCTCTCTAATCCATCCACCCATCCAACCCCTACATCTCTCTAAACCATCCACCCATCCAACCCCTACATCTGTCTAAACCATCCACCCATCCAACCCCTACATCTCTCTAATCCATCCACCCATCCAACCCCTACATCTCTCTAAACCATCCACCCATCCAACCCCTACATCTCTCTAAACCATCCACCCATCCAACCCCTACATCTCTCTAATCCATCCACCCATCCAACACCTACATCTGTCTAAACCATCCATCCATCCAACCCCTACATCTCTCTAATCCATCCACCCATCCAACCCCTACATCTGTCTAAACCATCCATCCATCCAACCCCTACATCTCTCTAATCCATCCACCCATCCAACCCCTACATCTCTCTAAACCATCCACCCATCCAACCCCTACATCTCTCTAATCCATCCACCCATCCAACCCCTACATCTCTCTAATCCATCCACCCATCCAACCCCTACATCTGTCTAAACCATCCATCCATCCAACCCCTACATCTCTCTAATCCATCCACCCATCCAACCCCTACATCTCTCTAATCCATCCACCCATCCAACCCCTACATCTCTCTAAACCATCCACCCATCCAACCCCTACATCTGTCTAAACCATCCACCCATCCAACCCCTACATCTGTCTAAACCATCCACCCATCCAACACCTACATCTGTCTAATCCATCCACCCATCCAACCCCTACATCTCTCTAAACCATCCACTCATCCAACTCCTACATCTCTCTAATCCATCCACCCATCCAACACCTACATCTCTCTAATCCATCCACCCATCCACCCATCCAACACCTACATCTCTCTAATCCATCCACTCATCCAACCCCTACATCTCTCTAATCCATCCACCCATCCAACCGCTACATCTCTCTAATCCATCCACCCATCCAACCCCTACATCTCTCTAATCCATCCACCCATCCAACCCCTACATCTCTCTAAACCATCCACCCATCCAACCCCTACATCTCTCTAAACCATCCACCCATCCAACCCCTACATCTGTCTAAACCATCCACCCATCCAACACCTACATCTGTCTAATCCATCCACCCATCCAACCCCTACATCTCTCTAAACCATCCACTCATCCAACTCCTACATCTCTCTAATCCATCCACCCATCCAACACCTACATCTCTCTAATCCATCCACCCATCCACCCATCCAACACCTACATCTCTCTAATCCATCCACTCATCCAACCCCTACATCTCTCTAATCCATCCACCCATCCAACCGCTACATCTCTCTAATCCATCCACCCATCCAACCCCTACATCTCTCTAATCCATCCACCCATCCAACCCCTACATCTCTCTAAACCATCCACCCATCCAACCCCTACATCTCTCTAAACCATCCACCCATCCAACACCTACATCTCTCTAAACCATCCACCCATCCAACCCCTACATCTCTCTAATCCATCCACTCATCCAACCCCTACATCTCTCTAATCCATCCACTCATCCAACTCCTACATCTCTCTAATCCATCCACCCTTCCAACACCTACATCCCTCTAATCCATCCACCCATCCAACCCCTACATCTCTCTAAACCATCCACTCATCCAACCCCTACATCTCTCTAATCCATCCACTCATCCAACCCCTACATCTGTCTAAACCATCCACTCATCCAACCCCTACATCTCTCTAATCCATCCACTCATCCAACCCCTACATCTGTCTAAACCATCCACCCATCCAACACCTACATCTGTCTAATCCATCCACCCATCCAACCCCTATATCTGTCTAATCCATCCTTCCATATGACTCCTACGTCCTTCTAATCCACTATATCCAGCTATCCATCTAACTCATCTAATTCATCCATCCAACTGTTCCATTTATCTGTCCATCAATCTACCAAACAAATCCATTGACTTATCCACATTCTGTTACTTTTCCCCCATTTTCTCGACTGTTTCCACACATTATCTACATTATACACATCTATCAACCAATCCATCCAACCAGTCTTCATATCTAAATCCATCTTTCATTCCCTTCTCTCCTCCCAGCGTATCATGACCTTTACCTTCTCCATGCACTTGTGGGTGAGAGCAGAGAGTTCGGACACGACCAGGTCCACGCATTTGAGACATGGCTGCTTCAGCTTAACGATCTGCTTTTTCACTATGGCCTCGAACGCCAGGTCTGGGGTGAACAAGCCCGTCCTGAGGGATCATGGGAAATGGGTGGAGCAGGGCAGAGTGTGGGTCGGTTTTATATCAGGGTAATGCGAGGGAAAGATGGCCAGGTTCAGGAAGGAAAGAAAAAAAACAGGGATGTACCAAAAAAGAAAGACGAGGTAAAGGACAGAAAAACGGGAGAGAAAATAAAAAGAGACAGCAGTTCAGTTTTCACCGCAAACGTTGCCTCAAATCAGATGAGCTTCTGGTTTCTACAAATCTCACCTACATTAATTAAAGACGAAGCTATAGGTTTATTTATTCAGTGTTCCTCAGGTACTTTAGAGTAAGTGTGTGTGTGAATGAGTAATCTACCTGTTCACTCACTTGATCCATCTATCCTTCCATCCATCCAACCAAGTCCAAGTGAATTCATGAATCTCTAATTTATCCACTTAATTCATCCAACAATCCATCCATCATCTAATCCACTAATACATTTCTCTAATCTAGCCATCCATTTGTTAATCCATCCATCCAATTCTTACATCTGTCCGTTCTTCTAACCTGATCTATCAAATGATCAGTCAATTAAATAATCCATCCATCCAATTCACCCCTTCATCTAATCCACTAATGGCACCTCTTTACTTCATCCATCCATCCATCCATCCACCC